>NC_079147.1:135270747-135512747 GCF_945859685.1 Eupeodes corollae
CGTTTTTTTTTTTAAAAAAGTTCTCAAGCTCTTAAAAAATCACCGTTTACATTGGGCACAGTTTCTTGATGTAAAATTTAAAGTTAAAATCAATCAGAGCCAAAAAACCATTTTCATGAAACCTGCCAATGACACTGTTGGAGGTTTAAGAAAAACTATATTCTGTTTCTGTTTATTTTCATTAAAGAAAAAAAAGTTTTGATCAGTTCATTTAATTTTTGTCCAGGAATATTCATGAGAGCAATTTTAATCGTTCTGCGTTTGCAAAAGAAGCTTTTCAAAAAACAAAAAAACACAACACTGTTGTGGTAGCTAGAGTTTCGCTGCCTGGCTCCTGCAGTGGATAAGTACTAACACATTTGTCAAATTTCGCTTTCTTCATCTTTCAAATGCCTTTTTTCTTAAATTAATCATCGGTCTTACATCTTACCTTTGTATATGGTTTTCATATACAAAGATCTTACTATTATGTCAGCATTTTTAAGTTTTAAAGGTAGAAGTTAAAAATTCAAGTATAACAGATCAGTTAGACACCACATGAAATATCTCAACAAAAAAATCGTTGCAGTCTTTGAAAATAATTTCCTTGGTAGATCTAGAAAGACAACAACTCTTACAAACAACAAAGTAATAACGTATAATTTTCCAAAAAAAAAAAAAACAAAAAAAAACAGGTGTACCTACAATAATTATAAGAAAACACACGCAATCCAAACAATAATTTGTCATTTTAATTGTTTACAGTTTGTATTTTTCACACCAATTTATGAACGTAAGTATGCATAATTAAAAAATAAAGAATTGAAAAATAAAAATAAAAATAACGCATAAAAAGGTAAAAGACTTGAATATCAATTGAATCAATGCAAACGAAGCCCCATGTGTTTAATTCAGTAAAATTATTAATAAATGACAATGAATTGAAAATAATTAATGTTAATTGGATAAAAGCAGCAGGAGCACCAGGAGTGGTAATATTTAAGCCTCGGCGAGCATCCTCTGTTGGTTTTCAAGGCAATGAACCAATGAACACAGAGCAATACTCGTAGACTATTGTTTCCCACAACCCAGAGAACGTTCTGTTTTAAATCTTCTGATGGTCTCCACGTATTCACTTGCACCTGCAACCTGAATACCACCTACCTACTATAAATCTCATAATAATCGCTGACAAATTTCAATCAATTTTAATACAATTAAATTGCGTATTGCCTGGATGTGTTTTGTCTGTTTTATTTTCGATGTTGGTGTACTCGTATATTGTGTGAGTATTAAATGCTCTTCTGTATAGGTAAATCCGATTTTCGAAAATTTTTCAGTTTTCACGGAAATGAAAAAAAAATCAGACAATTCTGTTTCAATAGATGCAGTTCGTACTAGATTCACAAGATAGTTTGTCCAAAAGTTGAAGCGCAATAGATACATTAGAGGATTTTTTTTCTTTAAAAAAACCTAGAATCTCTTAAGCAAAAAAATATGGTAGTTTCAGCATACAAAATTAACTTTTTACTTGAAGCCCTTGTCTGCTGGTATGTCATTTACGAACATTGAAAAAGTGGATGAAAATCCCTTTTGTCGACCAACGACGGTACCTACGAGTACCATCAAATGTTAGGCTCGTTTCACACTACACGGTTTTGACCGTACGGCAAAAAACCGGACGGCGACATTTTGTTAGAGGCGCGAAGAAGAGCATATACGCTTTCATATTGTACGTTCACATAAAAATGCCGGTGCCTGGCAGTGAAGCAAACGTCTACTGCACCTACAATATACAGCAGCCGCACGGTGCGATAAGCTTAGGGACGTAACGAAATGAATGTTTTCACATCATACAATTTTATTCGTGCAGCAGAGTTCGAACAGCTACTTCAAGACACGATTACTTGTGATTAAATATAAATGTATCACTATATACTAAGATAAATAACCCTCCATATATCGTGTTTTACCGTGCGGTTAAAACCGTATTTTTTGCCGTACGGTCAAAACCATGTAGTGTGAAACGAGCCTTAGGCCTCTTTCACACGAGACGGTTTCGTCCGTACGGTTTTTTCCGTACGGACTTTGTTTTCACACATAACGTATTTTCCCCGTGAATCGTCTACGTTTGGTTATATTTTAGATATTTCCCTTTAGTACAAGTGACCACAAAAACGGACGGCTGAATGCGTTCGCGTAGTCACGTACGCCACTTGTAAGACGGCGACGGCACGGTCGACATCGGGTGCCTAGTACCTCAACTGGAGATTGGGTTCCAACCCCAGTGGAAAGTTGTTGGGGGCAGCAAACGAGAGAGGGGAGAGTTGTTTAAACTTAGGCACTAAGGCACCTCTCCTTATCCAGACGGCAGGGGACGAAATCTTGAGATGGATTAAACGGTGGCGTCTACAGTTCCAGTAAAGTTGAACTACTTAGTGAACACCTTATAGGCCTTCTTCGACATATTCGAAGCCCAGACCTGTAAAGAGCAGTTTATTCGGCGCCCTTTCCTTGGAGTTATACTAATGATCTGGCCCTCCAGGTTGGGGGTTGTGCCGTCGGGGTGACTTCCTGGCCACGTAAAAATATCTTTACTTGCGAAGGACCAACAAGCCTCGGATACGGACGGATTCACTGTTGACAACCCACTCAAACAAAATAAGGACAACGAACTTTGGATCTTACGTGGAATGTTAGGTCCTTTAACAGACCACGTGCAGCCTAACAATTAGCGGAAGCCCTAAACTGCTGCAAGGCAGATATTACCGCCATCCAAGAAGTGCGATGGGATTGACCGGGCAAACGCAAACTAAAAGACTGCGATGTATACAACGGCGACTGCTACCGTGAACAAAGACAGCGTCTATTTGGGTGTGGATTTGTTGTTGGAACTAGACTCAGGCAAAAAGTCTTGAGTTTCAACAGTATGACAATCCTCATCAATGCTAAATTCGCCAACATAAGCCTAATAAGCGCTCATGCCCCAACAGAGGAGAGATATGAAGACACCAAAGACATATTCTTCGAGCTCTTAGACAAGACTTGCCCTGGCTATGACATTAAAATTGTCTTTTTGATGCCAAGCTAGGAAGAGAAGACATCTTTGGTGGCATAATCGGGAGATACAGCCTGCACGACACTACCTCCAAAAACGGATTATGGCTGATCGATTTCGCTGCGGGGCGAGACGTTCCGGTAGCTAGTACGCAGTTCACACATCTCAATATCCACAAGGGGACATGGAAATATCCTGATCAATCAACCGTCAACCAGATTGACCACATTGCGATCGCTGCACGACACATCTCCAGTATACAGGATATCCGAACATTCCGACAGGCCAACATTGACTTGGACCACTAATTCGTTGTAGCCAAGGTACGTCTACGGATATCCCGATCCAAACCAAAACAAGGAAGTACTGTGAGAAGATTCGACATTCGACGACTACAATCGCAAGAGACTGCCATTTCCTTTTCCGATCGAGTCTCTAATAACCTCGTAAGGAGTCCTATGCTGTCTGCATTAAGCATTGAAAATCAGTGGCAACATTGCCTTGCAGCCATCAGAGATGAAGCCTCTGAAGCGCTAGGTTTCAAACGGCTACCACAGCGAAACCCCTGGTTTGACGACGAATTCCGGCAAGCACCCGCAGCGAAACAAGAGATATACAAAACGGCGATGCACAAAAGGACTAGAGCTGCTCGCGAGCTCTACGAGCAGAAGAGGAGAGAGGAACACCGGCTTCTCAGACGGAAAAAAAGAGAGAGCATGAGAAGCGCGCGATCGAGGAGATAGAGGGATGTCACAACAGGAATGAGGTTCGTAAATTTTACCAAAAGGTAAAAAAAACTCCCAAGGGTACCAGCCACGAACCGAAGCCTGTAAGGACGATCAGGGGAATATAGTAGTAGAACCGCAGTCGATGCTGAGAATATTGAAATACCACTTCTCTACATTATATAACGGCGACCATAAAACGAATTCCGCTGTAAGGCAAATAGAACCACTCAACCTCGGCGACGCAGATCAACAATTTCGCCTACCCGACCTTGACGAAGTGAAGATAGATATATCTAAACTTAAGTCAAACAAAGCTGCTGGAGCTGACGGCATCGCTGCCGAACTATACAAAGCAGCAGACGATGGCTTGGTAGGGAGCATGCAACAACTCATCTGCAAAATATGGTCGGACGAAAACATGTTCAATGAGTGGAATCTCAGCATAGTGTGCCCAATACATAAGAAAGGAGACCCTCTAAACTGCGCGAACTACAGAGGCATCAGTGTGCTCAACATTGCATATAAGATCCTCTCTGCCGTATTATGTGAACGTCTGAAGCCGTTCGTCAACAACCTGATAGGTCCTTATCAGTGTGGCTTCAGACCAGGAAAGTCCACTATTGACCAAATATTAACACTACGTCAGATCTTGGAAAAAACCCAGGAACTTCAAATCGATATAGATGACAGCATCTATACTGAAGAGCTCTACAGAGCAACGTCTAGGCATCCCTGTCAAACACAACCAATCCACGCGAATTTCACCAGGTGTAAATGCATCCTCAAAAAGTTACCGTTTGGTGTGGATTTTTGCCCGGTGTCGTAATTGGTCCGCACTTTTTTTGAAGTGATGCGGTCACCGTTAGCAGTCAATGCGACATAAGGATGATAACTAATTTATTATGGCCCAAATTATATCATATGGACCTAGACAACATGCCACCCTTTTTGAAAAACCCTTAATTATCAAAAGAAGCATTTTGGTTTAGGAACAATTGTATATGGGACTTCAGTGTCACCCAAGTAATAAATATGTAAATGAGTAAGTAAGACCATCTCATTGAGCAATAGCACAGTTGTCATGCTGACTCAATTCCAATCCATTTCGGTTTTGGTTGCTCAAATATATATAATATCAATGCATGTTATAAATTATTATCTTCAAACTGTCGTGCAAAGAGCAGGACGAAATTTTTCATTGTGTCTGGAAATTTAACCGTTTAAAACTTTGTTTCCGCGCAAACAGCAGCGTCCTCGACAATAACTAGATCTATTATAGACTATGGTAGGAAGTGGAGAGGATTTAGTTTTTAATTTTGTTTGTATTGTTGTCTGTTTGTTTATTTGTTTGTTTTTTTTTTTTTTTTTTTTTTTTTTATTGAATTGCTTGTGATTGGATAAAACAAGTTAAATTTTGGAAAACGTTATCATGAAATACATAATATGGCCATTGGCCACCACGATCAATAAACAAGTCATTTGCTATACTGATGCCAGACATTATCTGGCTATTAGTGGCTGTGTGATTTATATATCGTTTGAAAAATGGAAACTGAATAAACATAAGTGTAACCATTGAATATATTGTATTTAATTTGCTATTTATCGCAATTGATTTCATTGCAGTATAAAATTATAGCATATATACATACATACTTTTATAAGTGGGTAAATATTATCCTTTTTGTATGAATTATTGCAATAAATGAATATAAGCAAAATAAATTAAAATGAATTTTAGTTGTAAATCAAAGTCAGTACCTATATAAAAAAGATAACTGTACGCGTGTCTTATTAAATAATTTTAAATCACATGCACGTTTTAGTCATAAAAATAAATAAACTCTTATTTTGTTACATCGTTTAAGTTTGCATTAAAAATATTTAAGGATATAGGAAAATATATCAGTTTACCTAAGGCAAATTTTTCTAATGTGTGCTATATATGTATGTACATACATACATTTGTATGTTATTAGTTTAAAGTGGAAAGCTTACGTATTGAACTTTTGTTTGTTGAAAATCGTGGGCTAACCCCTTGCCGAAAAAAAGTAGTATTTTCAAACCTATTTCCCACAAAATCAAAATACATATCAGAATAAAGGTATTTGAATACTCTACTCCCAACTGCAAACCAAACGTTTTTGCGAGCTCACGTTTCGGAAAAAATCGTCAAAAAGTAAAATTACAGAATTTCGAACGAGCTTATCACAAATTATCTTTTGATTGCTTTAATTCCTCGACCAAGCCTCCAAACAAGATGCGGTTATAATACAGAGCTGCAACCCACCTTTCAATTGATGCATAAATCTCAAAAATGATATTTCCTCTGTTTTTCGTGAAAATCGTGGGCTGAAAAAAGTAGTATTTTCAAACCTATTTCCCACCCAATCAAAATACATATCAGAAGAAAGGTATTTGAGAGCTCTACTCCCAACAGCAAACTAAAAGATTTTGCGAGCTTTCGTTCAGGAAAAAATCGTAAAAAAGTAAAATTACGGAATTTCAACCGAGCTTATCACAAATTATCTTTTGATTGCTTTAATTCCTTAACCAAGCCTCCAAAACAAGATGCGGTTTTCACTATAATACAGAGCATCGACTCACCTTTCAATTGATGAATAAATCTCAAAAATGATTTTTTTTTTAGTATTTCGAAAAAATCGTGGGCTTACCCCTTGCTGTCAAAAATGCACATCAAGAAGAAAGGTATTTTAGTGCTCTACTCCCAACTGCAAACCAAAAGTTTCTGCGAGCTCTGGTTTCGGAAAAAATCGGCGAAAAGTAAAATTACAAAATTTCGACCCAGCTTACCACGAATTATCTTTAGATTGCTTTAATTCCTCAACCAAGCCCCCAAACAAGATGAGGTTTTCACTATATTAGACCCACATAGCATAGACCCACCTTCCAATTGATGCATAAATTTCAAGAATGATTTTTTTATTCAGTTTTTCCAGAAAATCTTGAGTTAATCCTTTCCGAAAAAAAGTAGTATTTTCAAAACTATTTCCCACCCAATCAAAACACACATCAGAAGAAAGGTATTTTAATGCTCTACTCCCAACAGCAAACCAACAATTTTACCTCTCGTTTTGCTAAAATTCGTCAAAAAGTAAAATTACAGAATTTCGACCCAGCTTATTACAAATTATCTTTTGATTGCTTAAATTCCTTTGCCAAGCCTCCAAAACAAGATGCGGTTTTCACTATAATACAGAGTAACGATCCAACTTTCAATTTTCGAGAAAATCGTGACAAAAGTAGCATTTTCAAAACTTTTTCCCACCAAATCAAAATACACATCAGAAGAAAGGTATTTCAATCTCTGATAGTGACTTGAAAATTTTCTATATTTGATGGCATTGCTTCAAAAGCACTCTTGAAGCTGCGCACGTAAGGTTTGTGCCAATATAACAAATATTGCAAGCCGTATAGTAATTTTCTGTAAGTATGTGGGGCTATCGACATTCCCCGTTGTTCTTCGATCACGAATCACCCATGAAATGTATTTGCAAAAATTTCGGTTCGTCAGGCTTGTTTCGTAAAAGAGATCCAACTAAATGATGGACTTGACCCTGAACTTTAAATGCAGGTATTAAATCTCCATGTATGATTTCATTGGCACCTAATGACGTCATTTGGAAAGCAAAGTTGTAAACACGAACCATATCAAAAAGATGTTAAGAATCTCGATGGGAATGATTCAAATGACTTTTTAATTGTTCCGGTGGATCAGCAATTTCTGCCAATAAAATTTTCGTCCTGAACAGCAGAGACCTGGTGGTTCTTTAGGCTATTTGAATTCACGAAAGAAATTGCACTTGGTAATCATATTTCCTATCGAAACTTAAATCAGTGAGTCAATGATATTTGGATTTTATATATATAGATAACAAGTTATTGACCAACATTATCGGACCTTATTTATGCGTAAAACCTGCTCCGTGGTATCCTCTTTTATTTAAAAATAACTGCATGACAATTCAATAATAAGTTTCGGAGCCAAACCGTAACAAACATTTCCTCTTTTGCTGGATTTCAGTTTTATACATATAGATAGATATAGATTTTTGACTTGCAAAACTTATTTTATAAATACGAATAGAGAATGTATTTTTCTCAAACATTTTTTTATGCAAAGCAGAAATGGTTTTTGAAATCTGTTAAAATGTTGAGCAAAATCGGCTAAGAGTTGGTAAAGATTGATTTTCAACTCAAATTCCTTTTTAAGATTATGGCTTGAAGCTTATTTTATTTTATAAGAAATATTGTTTTTAATATTCGGTAATATTTTAAGACTAATCGAATTGACAGTTTTCTAACAAAAAAAAAACACATCAAAATACAATACTAAGACTTGGTAAAAATTTAGTTTCGGCTAAAATATCGTTGTAAAAATTATCTCATACAATACATTGTTTTTGACATTCAATAAATTTCTTATAAAAATTTAACAGTCCTTTTTTTCATTCAAAAATAAAGTCTTCAAAAAAACTACGCAAATGCTACTAAAAGTCGTAAAAATTGGTTTTCGACTAAAAATCTCGTTAACTAAAATAGATTTTGAAGTCAAACTATTTCATTCTATGCAAAATATTTTTGGTAATTTTAAAATTTTTAATAGTTATTCACTAACAACTTTATTAACAAAACACGGAAACCTACAAACTTTAAAGCAAGACAAATCGACAGAGGGGATGCGAAGAACTTATCAGTGTGGGTCGCATACCATCCTCTTATTTATTTATTTAATTGGAAGCGTTTTACTTAATGTAAAGGGAGAGCACACTTACCATTCGAATTGATCTCGCAAACATTACGTACTTGATATTTTTTCTTCTTTTTTGTTTCAAAAATATAACCAATACAAGTTCTTAAGTGAATGATTTATAATAAGATTACAATCAACTTTTTTTGCAAAAGAATTTTTGTATATAACTTATAAGTATGTATTCTTACACCAAACTACATTATGTACATACACATAAGATATTTATACATGTGTAAACATTTTGAACAGAACTACGGGATACTTTTGCAATTGTATTGAGAAAAATAAAATATTTCATTCAATATCTATACTATTTGTATCTATGGATATTGTAGCCAGACACAAAAAATAGGGACAATGAATTATGTTCAGTACAATTTATATGAAATTTTTAACACAAAACGAAGCGCTGTTTTCTTTATATTGTGACCATTTGAAAAGAGAATTTAAAAAATCCAAGCTTAAGTGCAGAACATATGTTGGTGTGTTTTAGACATACAGAAGAGTCTTAATAATTTGGGTGTTTAAAACAATTCGAAATTATGTTCTTTTTGAAAACTTGTAGTGATCTCAAATGGTCCAAAATTCAAAACTGTTAAGAACATGATTGTTAAAAAACTTTGATAATTGGATTCTGGTTAGTATTTTGAAAATAGACTAATAATAAAGATAAGAATATATTCAATAGTCTGATTCTTTTGAATAGCAGAATAAGGCACGAATAACAAAATCGAACGGAAAACGTTTGTTAAAGACCAAAAAACCACTTTATTTAAATGCAGCTGCACAAAAGATAATAACAAATGTTTAGGAATATTATGCACTTTCCACAGTTGTATTTTTTATTAATAACAAGAATTTTTAAATTAAAAATGTTAGAGTTGTTAGGCCGCTACTGTGGATTGTTGAGACTAAGTTGAACGTGTAAAATGTCCACATAAGTCCCTGGGTTTTAAAAATCCATTTCCTCTTGGGTAGTTTATGCAGCAGCAAAACTTATGGCAGGATAATATGAATAGCTTAATGGAATGGTCAGTACGTGTGGTTGGTAACCATCTTTAGAAGCTAAAGCTATAGTGGAAAATCCTTTATGTATACACATATACATACGTATACATGAAAACAGCATCGCAGGACAACGAACAGAAATTATAAAAAAAATATCGCTGCTTTTTCTCCATGGATAACCTCTGTACGTATGTATGTATATATTACCAGATCAAAGAGTATGGTGGCTTTGGGTCTCGATGCAAGCAATATTAAACTTGAAAGGAATCAAGGAATAAAAGTTGAGTTACTACCATAAAGAACCACCGGCTTCGATTGTATAGTTTTTGTTTGTTTTCTTTTTATTTTAAACTGGACTCTTATTGTGGAAACATAGAACTCGGGTCAATAGTTCCGTGTTTGATTCTGATTTTGACGGCTTGCAAGCCAGAAATAATAAGTAAGAAATTTTTGCACTACATGAATCGTCTCCATTTACTTTTACCTATTTTAGTTATAAGGCAATGAATTACGTGATATATCTTTTGAAGTACTAGTTATGTGCTTTTTTCTGTTTAAGGTCCTATCGTGTTTGTATTGTTTTTTAGTTCAATCCTTGTTGGATTTGATAAAGAATTTTTAATTGAAAGTTGCCTCTTTTAATGAAAACTTAAAACAAAATAAAATAAAATTCTTCTAGGGAGTCGTCAGTAATACCAAGAGGGTAGATTTGTTGTTCTATACATGCCTAAGAGTAGAGCCATATTTTATTGATTATACCCTCCCTGCGAGTACTTTATACATTTTTACTATTTCATTTTTTGAAAGTGATTGTCGAAATCTATATTCTTAACGTAACTTTTATGAACAGACAATTGGGTTGCCAAACTCCCAATCTACTCGGCCTGCGATCGTCTCTAAAAGAAGACTATACAAAGCAGTGCTAACTGAACTTTTGTATGGTATATCATTAAGACTTTTAGGCAGCATTTTCATTTCAACTAACAGTTTATTCAACCAATAATAATTCCTGATTAAATTTCCAGACAATATGCAAAATTTGTTAAGCATAAAAGAAAATGATAATTTAATTAGGGTTGCCAGTATACATTTTTCTAACAAACTCCATCTCAACCAAAATTCAAATTAATTCTTAAACAATTTCATTTTAAAATTCATGTGTTTTATCTTATTTAAACATTTAGTAAAAATATCAGCTACGTTATCATTCGTTGCAATATAATTAATTAATATTTCATTACGTGAACATTTTTCTTTTAAATAGTGATATTTTATATCAATGTGTTTACTGCGTTTATGTGTAACCGCATTTGTAGCAAAGAAAGTAGCTCCCTGGTTATCGCAGTACATTGTAGTTGGTTCATCTGTTTGCGAGGTAAATCCCATTTCTTGGAGCAAGCTTCGCTGAAATATGACTTCTTTCGTTCCTTGGCACATAGCGATGTACTCCGCTTCCATTGTACTTAATGCAATAAGGTTTTGTTTTTTGGATTCCCAGGCGACTTGACCACCAGCAAAGTAAACAACCCACTGTATGACTTTCGAACAGTAACATCGGAACCCCAGTCGGCATCTGTATAACAAACCAAAACATTATTATTAGTATAAGTTCAACAAACCTCTGTGTCGTTTCGTAAATAACGAAGAATGTGTTTAGCTGCCACAAAATGTTCCTGATGAGGGTGTGAACTAAACTGTGATAGCTTCGAAACAACATGAGTGATATCAGGCCTAGTTATAAGGGCCAAGTAATTAAGTGCACCCATAAGTGATTGATACTCCTTGGTTATTGTCACGTTACAATCTGCCTTCGTACACTTTTCCAACACAGTTGCACATGGAAGAGGCGTGAATGCAGGTTTGCAGTTTTCCATTCCCCAGTGAGTCAGCAAATCTTTGACATATCGTTTCTGATGAATAGTTATATTTCTTCTTAGACCATCTCTTTCAATTTCCAGTCCCAGATAAAATTCGATTGGTCCACGATTAACAGCTTCTACGTGCATATTCAATATTTCAATAATATTTTTCATTGTAACTTCTGATGAACACGCTACTATCAAATCATCGACGTATAATCCGATTATATTTAATTCATTTTTATTTCGCAGAACATAGACACAAGTGTCTGTCTTGCATCTAACAAAACCCACGGCAAATAATACCTCGTTAATTTTAGTATTCCAGTCTCTCCCGGCTTGCTTGAGTCCGTACAAGGACTTTTTAAGTTTGCACACTCTTTCTGGATGAGTCTGATCCACAAAAACATCTGGCTGTCGCATAAACACCTCCTCTTCTAATTGTCCATTGAGGTAAGCAGCAGCAATATCAATGTGGTTAATTAGAAGTTTATTCTGCACAGCTAATGCCAAAATTAGTCGTATTGTCGGATGTTGAACAACTGGTGCGTATGTTTCGAAAAAATCTTCATTGCGTTTCTGAAAACAACCTTGCGCTACCTTAGGGTAGCCTTATATTTTTCAACATCTCCATCTGCATTTCGCTTCGTTGCGAATACCCATTTACATCCGATGATATTTTTGTTGCTAGGCTTACAGACAAGATCCCACGTTTTGTTTGCAACCAAAGAGTTATATTTTTCTCTCATGGCTTCTTTCCATTTCGCTGCATTTTCATCTTGTAAAGCTTCTCGAACAGTTACGGGATCAGGAACCACTGGAATGAGTTTATTCACAACTTCTCGAGAGCTTGACGACGCTGAGACTTTTTTAAACCTTCCGGGTTTTCCTGCTCGCAAAATTCTCGGTCTTCCTCCCCTCGACTTCTTGTTAACCACCTTTGCAATTGGTTCTTCTTCACATATAACACTGTATTCTCCTTCAACAACGTCTCGCACATCAACGTTCTCGGCAGCAACACCATCCACGAAAGCACCATCACCAGCATCAACAACAATATCAGCACCGACATCATCAGCAGCAGCACCAAAATCAGCATCGGCAGCATCACCAACATCAGCAGCAGCACCATCATCGGCAGCGTCGTCGTCTGCAGCACCATCCCTAGCAACATTTTCAGGAATCACATTCTTGGCTATATTTTCACAATTGGAATAAAAGAAGTCTATTTTCGGTAAGTTATCGGCTTCAGCATCACGATCAATTTCAGAAAATTTATTTTCAAAGAATATTACATCCCTAGATATAACTATTGATTTTTGATGCTTATCGTACAGCCTATATCCCTTCGTGTGATTGGCATAACCTACAAACGATAACATTTTCCCTTTGGGTTGCAGTTTGGACTTACCGGGCTTTTTATCTAATGCAATGACATTACATCCAAACGCTCTCATATGATGCACAGATGGTTTTTTCCCAAACCAGCATTCATATGGGGTTCTGTCTTTCAATGCTTTAGTGGGTGAACGATTTCTTATATAAGTGGCCGTATTTATAGCCTCTGACCATAAGTACTGTGACATCGTGGATTCCTCAAACATACATCGTGACATCTCAACAAGGGTTCTGTTCGTCCTTTCAGCAACACCATTTTGCTGCGGTGTATAGGATGCAGACTTTTGATGGATTATTCCTTTCGCTTTCAAAAAATTGTCAAACTCGGCACTGGTATACTTCCGACCATTATCACTGCGTACACATTTTACCATTTTACCAGTTTGGTTCTCGGAGCTTGCCACGAACTCCTTGAATACTTTAAGAGCATCGGACTTTCGCTTCAGGAAAAACGTGGTGGTGAATCTCGAATAATCATCGATGAAGGTGATAAAGTAGACTGATCCACTTTGAGATGGAATCCTCATGGGACCACATTTGTCTGTGTGTATCACCTCAAGAACACTGGAAGTAAATAATGCATTATAATTATTGAATGGTTTTGTAGATATTTTACATAATCCACACGTGACACATGCAAAGTCATTTGTCTTACAAACGCTCATACCCCGAACCATATCCCTTTGGGATAACTTATACAGATCGCTCATATTAAGGTGCCCGAACCGCTTATGCCAGGTTATTGAAGCATCTTCATGTGATGCAGTTAAAACCATTTGTTTTTCAACCTTCACCTTCGCAAGGTATATTCCGTCCTGCAAGTAAGCTTTAAAAATAAGATTATTTTTTTTAGTTTTAACACAAGCTGTATCATCAGTAAACTGTACACAATTTCCATTTCTTATTATTTTGCTCACGGATAACATATTGGAATTAAGCTCAGGTACATATAATACATTGGTCAATGTAATGTTAGAGAAATCTGATACCAAAGTCACGTCACCAATTCCACTTGCTTCTACGTTATCACCTGATGCCAGAAAAACTTTTTGTGCATGTTTGTGCAGTGACGTAAAAAACTGTTTTTCAGAGCACATATGTGATGATGCACCGCTATCAAGAACCCACTGATTGATACTTTCATTCTTTCTCTGAAAATGTGCACTGAGAACAACTGCATGCGTTTGGCTAGAGCTTTTATTTCGGCATTCAGATTTAACATGCCCTCGCATGCCACAACCATAGCATTTGACATTTTTTCTTCCTCGTTTTACGCTGCTTTCCGACGTTTGTTGTCCAAATTTAGAATTTTTGCTCTTTTGCTTGACTGCAAAGACCTTTTCAATGGACTCGTTTTTATCCCCGCGACGATATTCCTCCTCCATGATCTTCATCTTAAGTTGACTCACCGAAGGCAGATCATCACGGCTTTCTATAGCAACAACGAAGCTCTCCATTTCATCTGGCAAACTACACAGTAATAAAATGCTCAAGAGATCGTTAGGAATGTGAATCTCAATTTTATTTAAGGCATCTATTATGGAACAAAACTCATTAAGTTGATCGGAGAATTTTTGCGCTATTTTAAATTGGAATCGTACCAACTGTTTAATTAACTTTACCTTTCGCGCTGGACCATTACCATTCTATGTTATATTTAATTTTTCCCAAGCATCCTTAGATGTCTTAAATCCTTTTATGTGTATCAACTCAGAAGGTTTTAGACACAACGTGATCTGCGCCAAAGCCTTAGCATCAGTCCTTTCCCATTTTGCTTTATCAGCAACAGACAGACCTTCAGCCATTGGTTTTTCGACTACGATCCAATAATCTTGGGTTATCAGCAAACTCCTCATCTGGACAGACCAAGATATAAAATTATCACCGCCAAGCTTATCGATTTGCATCAGCGATCCAGACATTTTGTTTCTTTTTCAATTAAATTAATTTTCCGACAAAACGTACTTCTTAAAATATTGAACAAATTATTTTATTAAAATGTTTGCTATTTAACTTGAAAATTAAACAAATTCGAGTTGCAATATTTTATACTGTAAAAACGGCATGGACTGGGCCCATAACCTTTGTTAAGCATAAAAGAAAATGATAATTTAATTAGGGTTGCCAATATACATTTTTCTAACAAAATTGTCTACAAAAACAAAGTTAACGCCACGGTTCTAACAAAATTGCTATCAACAAAATACTCGAAATTTATACTCATGTTTTCCTTCGCAAAGTTGCAGTCAAAAAGTCATTCCAGCAACCCTATGATACCTTGTGGAGTCGAAGACAAAAAAAATATTACATTTTTAAGATTAAAGGACATGCGAGAAATATTTAATAGACAGCCTTACTTAACACGACCATGACTACAACAAGATGCAAGAAACAAATATTACACCAATTCTACCTAAGACGATGAGGTGATTGAGAAGCTCCATAAGAAGTTCTAGTTCTTTTAAGACAAACTGAAAAAAAAAACGGAAAAAAGTTCAAGCTAGTCAGGAAGGCTTGCAAGATCTATATTCGAAGGTTATCATTTTTGCATCAACAAAAAAGGGCACACATTTTTGTTCATTCATAAAAAGCATGAGGAATTTTTCTACTTCCTCGGTTCGTTCGCTCTTTAGAGGAAGATTATCCCTTTGCTAGGAACTTCGCCAAAAATTTAACGATGCCAGTGAGTGCTATGACTCCAACTGTACTCGAACGCCATAGTGGTTCTATGGGACCAATCTTTTTTCGTAATCGTACTATGGCAAGAGTCCTAAAAGATGTATGTTTGCTGAAATCTTTTACGACTCTTAAATAGTACGATTACGATTCCGAGCGGATGGCAAACATCATTTGTCCAGCCCAAATCCAAAAAGAAGCTCACTCCCTAACTATCAACCGATTCCATTTACTTCCCTTCGTTCCAAGGTCATTAAAACGCAGATTAATTATCAGCTCAAGAAATAACTGGAAGATCGAAAGCTTCTTAACGACCAACAGTACGGCTTTTGCAGCAACAAGTCCACTTGTGATCTCATGTTTTATCTTACCGACCATTATAGCAAATCTTTGCATTCCACTGGAGAAAATTATGCACTTGAGATTTCGAAATGTAAGGGTTTAAGTCTGAGAACCACAAATTAAATGGTGGTGCTCCTCAGGGCGCTGTTTTATCTCCAGCACTCTTTCTAATTTTTATTAATGACCTCACGTATGCAATTTCTGATCCTATACATTGCTTTGTTGACGATATTACCTTTAGCTTTTCATATTTGGTTTCAGACTTCAGTGCTTCGAAAACCCAATTCTGAGTTGTATCGTTAAAGCGAGATATACTCCCTTGCCATTATCCATGGTTACTTGCATCAGTGAGACTGAAGACTCTATAATCTCGGTATGTGTGGTTTACTTAGGTGATGCAAGAAATTTGCCCCCCTTCTGATCAAGAGTTATATACGTCCAATGCTTGATTATAACTTATAACTTTGGCCCAGTGCTCCTTCAACTTACTTAACCTGTTTGGTAGTATTGAAAGTATTAGATTTAGATTAATTGTTGATAATACCATAATTGTATCATTTACGTCACTCGAACATCGTCGTAAAGTTTCTTGCTTCACCGTTGTTTATCGTTATTGTAACCAATTATGCTCTAGAGAAATAGCCAGTTGCATCTCTCCCCTTAAACAGTTCGGTCGTAATACTTGCGTTTCGGGAAATGCTTATCAGTATACCCTCGAGCCTAACTTCGGCCGTAGTGTCAAATACAAACATTCGTTCTCTAGCCGAATGCTGCAATATCCAGGAATTCAAAAAGAATATGCACAATTCGGAAGCGATGTACAGACGTCAGTATTTCCAGGTAAAATACCATACCCAACTTAAAATAAATTACTTAACAACTGACAAAATTGTCGCCAACTTAAAGTTGTAAGCCTCTTAAAAAACCATCCGTTTTATAACTATATTTAACTCTTTTAGACGAAGAGTTACAACTTCCAACATAAAATTCAAGATCTTCGACAGAACTTTAAAGTAAAATACGTGCTTATTTCATTCAAAGCCCAGGCTTTTCAATTTTTATTTGATGACGGTAACCCTTCAGTAACACCATCAGTATGCACTCGTACCAACAACGTACAACGAATTGAATTAAAAGTATATATTTATTCTTAGCTTGTTAGTTATTTTTAAGTTTCATTTAGTTAACAATGTTTGAAACTAACACAAAAACTTCAGCCTGCTTCTGTTTAACTATTTCTCTTATTTTTTTGTAGATGCATTACTTTCTTAAGCGCACTAATTTACATACAAAAACTTCTTCTCAATACTTACTTTTCATATTTTCGAAACCGCGCATATTTAACTTCAGTATATTTCGCAACTCCCAACTAAATCATAGACATTATATTTCGGTCTTCAGTGATGGGCTGAAACTTTGCTCTCTGCTTGTCGTCCTCCAGTCATTCATTCCATGAGCATGAATGAATATTTAAAAGTGAATTTTTAACACAGTTTACAACCATGTAGATGAAGGTAGGTATAGTAGAGAGTAGTGGTATAGGACGGGGTTCAACGAAGAGGAACGTAATGTATGCAACAAAGAACTTTCTTATAACCATATTAAGTAATTGCCATATTATACAAAAGTTACAAACACCTTTAGTTACATGCATACATACATACATGTATATTATTTGTAGGGTAAAGAGAGGCAGAAGTACATATATAGAGGTGTTTAAAATTGCAAAATTCTTCTCACTGAAAGAATAACTCCATTTAAGGTAGGTTGCTACGTACACACACATACGTTGATATCTCTATACTATATGCTTTTATAGTTTCTACTTGCTTTTGCTCAACCGACACGTGAATTTATTACCTTGATATACCTGGGTGACGCTTTAAAACTTTTATATACCGTGTAGTGTTGGTAAACCGAACAATTTTGAGAATAACAAAAAAGAAAATCAAAAATTTCGTTGTTTCATCTACTTTTTTCGTTCTCGCTACTTGATTAAGTTCTTGAAACTTTCTTGCAGCGGATAAGTTACTACCATCGCCTTAGATACAAAAATACGAACCAACTCTAACCACAAAAATAACTACTCCCCCAATAATAATACCACCTACACCAATCTAAGAAACCACAGAAGATATCTTCAGAAAACAAAAACAAAAAACACAACCTCAAAAAACCGACCAATTCCATTTGAATTAAGATTGCGAATAAGTTTGGCAGACGAAGGACGTGTCTCAATAACTTTTCCTTTTTGGTTTCTAGACAAAACGGTTGGGGTTCCTTTTTTCGATGGCTACCTACTATCTTATGTTCTTAGAAAACCTTTCTTTATCTTTCACTGTGAATGCTCTTTAATTAGAGATTCATGAATTTTGATTATTGGAAGAGTGATAGGGGAGGCATGACGTGAGCCATGAGTCTTTTACTCAAATGCTTTTAAAAAATACTGCAGTTAGATGGTTTCATATTGTAAATTACGTGCGTTGGTGGCCGGCTCGGCGGGCGGCGGTACGGAGTGGTAGCACTATTTAGAAAAGTTTTATTCTAGCCGTAAGAAATCGAACTTGAGTGAAGAATCAAAAATGTGAGATGGATAATTCATATTTCATGTTAGGTTCAATGTACGGTATTAACTGACCAAGCAGACGTTTTTCGAAACTTTTATAAAAGTGAGTCGTGGTGCAATAACTTATATTAGACCCAATAGAAATAAAATGCACGACTGGGTCACATGAACTTGCTTCTGTATCCAAAGCGTCTATTAAAAAAAAGTAGCTATATTTATGGAAAGTAGTACCCGTGCCATTATGTTCAGTGCGTTGGACTGTCATGCCAGAGGTAGGTCTTGGGTTCAATCCCTGCCTGTGCCATCTAATGGTTTTTCACGGATACTGCCTTTTGCGAGGAATTGGCAAATTCTCCAAGAGTGATTCTTGCCATGAAGAGTGCTTTCTCAATTTTGCTGTTCGGATTCGGCTTAAAAACGCTCCTTTCCTGACAACATTACTCGCACCGATTAATGGTTTGAGAGTTGTACATTACTAGGTCCTAGTTCTCCACAACCTGTTGCTCCAGCTAATTTTATTTTTTAGTTAAGTAAAGTTTCCATCTGATGTTCAATTGGTTGACTCCTACTTCTAATTTTAGCTCATCCCCGTGGTGAACAACGGACCTAAACTTGTGTTTTCACTAAGGCACCTATCTTTTTTTCCAGGCGACAGCGGAGGAATTCCCGAGATGGATTCAACCGTGGCGTGTTCCAGTTCCAGTTAGGTTGAACAACTTAGTGAGTACCTTATAGAGCTAATACGCCTTTTCGGAGCTCAGGACTGCAAGAAGCAAGACTGTCAAGTTAGCACTACATTTTTCGAAATTTAAAAAACTGAGTTATTGTAGCTTTTCTGTTGTAAATTAGCCAATTGTAGCTTTTCTGTTGTAAATTAGTTGTGAAGAAAAAAAATGTGTAGCTCGAAGATTTTTAAAAAAAGTGGTATGTAGTGCTAGGTTGATATAAAGTTAGCATTACACTTTTTGATTTTGTCAAAAGCAAGTACGCAATTAGTTGACGATTATTTGTTGTAAATTAGTTGTGAAAAGAACAAAATTGCAAAAAAATTTGTACTTTGATTGTTTTTTTTTAAAAGGGGGTATGTGGTGCTAACATGAAACCGTGAAGCCATATCCTTGTTTTATGCTTGGACACTAGGGGCACTATCTTTCAAAAGTCTGTTCAATTACTGGCATATTGATATTGATATAATGGGAAGAACTTAGCTCGTAGTCAATGGGGCATTTGTGAGTATTGAGGCAGAGGTGGAAAAAATGGCTTCAGCGGTTAATGAGGCAAAACAAAGTACATGCTATCATCAAGAAAGGGCCTACAAAACCGACGTCTCGGTCAATACATCATCAACGAAGACGTAATTTTGAGGTAGTTAGCGACTTTGTCCATTACTTTACTATAAATGCAGAAAACAACAAGCGCTGAGATCAAAGGAAGATTTACCCTTCCTAAAGGCTTTTCCTTTGAGCTAAAAAAGCAAGGTAGTAAAGCCCTCTCCCGAACAACCAACGTATGACTATAAAAGTCTATTATCTCCCCGTCTTGAATGCAAAGAAAGCGAGTGGTGGAGAAGATGGAGCGACGAGTTGTACGGGCTCAAACTTCCATAAGAGGTTATTGTAATTGCTTCGATATGTCGAATTGAAAATTTTGAACCGTACGATCGGGAAGCTTTTTTCTACCCCACATTCCAAGAACCAACAGAGATATTGGTTTCACATAAATTTTGGTTTACAGATGTATATTATATAATGTGACGTTATATCAAACTAGTATAATTAAAAAAAACGGGTTTTTATTATTCAAAAAAAAAACTGAAGAAAATATTTAAAAAATAAATGAGAGCGGACCTACTCTTTAAAGTCGAATCTGATCGGCTAATTGAGAAAGCACTTTTCATAAAAAGAATAACTTGGATGATTTGTCAATTCCTCGCAAGAGGAAGTAACAGTGGAAAACACTTTTGATGGCACAGGCAGGGATTCAACACAAGACCTCTGACATGTCAGTCCAACGAACAAGAAGTAATACTACCTCTAAAATAATTGTATGGAACGAATAATAACGTTTTTAACATTGCCTAAAATTTAAAAAAATCATAGCAACGGTTTGTTTTACAAAAAAATAAAGCATGCCTATGAAAAACATTACTAAAACTTTGTAAAAATTAAAAATTTATTTTCAATTCATATATCAAGTTAAGGATATTGACTCCAACTAATATCATCTTATAAGAAATGATGTTTTCAACAATCAGAAGAGTTAAAAAAATTCAATTGTTAGTTTTTTTTTATCAAAATTAAAATCAAGAAATAGAACTACACAAAATTGGTAAATATTCAATATTCATGTTCGATTTTCGATATCACATACATAAATAAATGAAGGTCTTGATTTCAAAATGTTTTCATTCTGTGCATACAAAATTAAAACTTTCAAAAAATGCTATATAATTTGGTAAAAATTGGTTTTCGACTAAAAATCTCGGGAACGAGTTGTTAAATTTTGTTAAGTAAAATTCGAGTGAAATGTTCTTCCAAAACAGGAGAACCTACAATAACAACAACAAACAATTATGAAGCGGGTTTCGACTCACGTCTTAGGAGAACAAAGAAAGATATCGATTTCAAATTTTGTATCTCACACAATATTTTGGAATTATTATTAGTTAAAGTTGTAGAAAAATCGACAGACAGTGCGTGTGTCATCCCAGACTCTTTTTCGGTTTGATTTTAAATTTACACCTCTTCGGGTAAAATTATTGCTTACACAGGCTTATTATTTATTTTATTATTATTTAAACAAAATCGAAATTAAAAAAATGTTTCCATGAAAGGTTCTACTGAAAACAATTTGCAGTATCCAAACAAAAACATTTTATTCCAGTTTGAAACAAGAAATATTTCATTACGTATCTATACAAATTTATATGCACATATATAGTAAGTAATTATAAATATGGGCCTACATTTCTTTTTTTCTAAGTCTAAAAATTGAAGATAATACCCAAAAATTGGAAAATTTAATGACAGCTGGGTCCACACACCTTTAGGCATTAGACAAACTGACAAGAGCTCAAAGACAAATAGACAGATACAAAAGCGCTTTTCCAATCATATTAATGTTAAATGTTATCAGAATCCTTAGATACATAGCATGTCGTGTATAGAACCTACGTGTCTACATACATATTTGTATCGTAAGTACAGAATTCGGATTTTAAACCAACCTACAACTTTCCATGGTGGATATAGATGAAACATTAAGCAAGGATATGGGTAGAAGCATGAATACATTATGAGTACCATATACATATATATTAATGGTTTTGAATGCTCGGTAGACTATCATATAACTTGCGAGTTTTGATAAATATCTACATACACACATACATATGCATACAGACAAGAAATTCTATAACAAAGCCTTCAAATTATTTGAATGAAAATGATGTTACATTATGAAAAAATAAGTTTCTTAAAATGGGTTTAAGTTAACATAGGTATAACAATGACCTTCATTATTTTAGAATAAATTTGAGCTTGGCACCTTTTTTACTTCTCTTTTCAATAATGTATTGAGTTATATAAATTTCAACTTCATCTATTGACCCAATTGAATTCTACTCAAAAAGGAAAAAAGAAAAAAAAACAACAAAACAAAACTTAATGTCTAAAAAGAGAAAACATCCCAGATGAA
The DNA here is from genome assembly GCF_945859685.1 of Eupeodes corollae. Taxonomy (NCBI): domain Eukaryota; kingdom Metazoa; phylum Arthropoda; class Insecta; order Diptera; family Syrphidae; genus Eupeodes; species Eupeodes corollae. Next base: position 135,292,832 of record NC_079147.1, read on the forward strand.
TGTTCTTGGGGTTATTTAGGTTATATCCATTTGTTCCATGCCCTGCCCATCCCATATTATTTTCAACTGTGAAACAACAATACTTGGCTAAATAGAGAAACACGACAAATTGATGCCATTTCATTGGTTTCCAATAGTATTTGTAACTCATTTCAAACTATCTGACCATTTTATATGATGACAACAGCATCCTCATCGTCCTTCGTCATCGTCAATGAAAACTTGAACAAACGAAAGCGGTCCAATGCCACAAGCCTAGGGTATTTCGAGGATTTTTCAGACTCATAATACACTACATGTATGTATGTATACTCGTATGTACTCCCTTTTTATTCAGACACACATCGATCCAATTGGGGATTCAAGCTAAAGCTGAATAGAAAACGTTTATGGGTGTTCTATAATAGGAGAATGAGTATATCTGTGTATAGGATATGTAGAAACAAGAACACTTTGTCTGTGTACTTAGATAGTTGGCTTGGTACTTTAAGTTGGGCAAAGAGCTAAAACTGAGTCTACATGCACAATGCACATAGTGATGATTTTTTTTGCTGCTTCCCAGGAGTCAGGATATGAAGAAGAGATGAAGCTTGTTTAAAAGTTTTGCTTTTGCCGAATTTCAATTGTGCCCACAAAAAGATAATATAAAGTACTGTTTAAGGATTCTGGATCAATTTTATTTTGTTCTTCAAACCATCTTAGACTGCACAGACTTGTATGATGGGTAAACCTGCAACCATTAACAAAATAGTATTATGTGTGGGTATGTACTCAATCCACAAAATATACTTTTATTTCAAAATGATACTTTCGAGCAATGAAGTACGGTTGGTACATATGTATGTATACATAAAGGATAGGTATGCACTATGCATACATTGTTTTGAACCTAAAAAAGCTTGGATACGGATTTACACTGAGCATACAAAATATGAAGAAAGACAACAATCATCGAATGTAATACTCCGTATATGCATATGTGAAAAAATACAAAATTAATAACTATCCATTAAAATGTTGTCACTATTTCAATTCTATAGTTAATTTTTGTCTGCATAGATACCCAGCAGCAAGTGTATCTGTTTTTTTAAAAAGTTGTTTTTAAATGAAACAAAAACGGTTTTGAATATCAATGAAATTATTTATGAAATTGACGTTCGATATTCGTACGAAGTTCATCAATCATCGCTAGCTTGGTGGCGTAGACCATAGACTTGACGTAGCCCCACATGAAATAGTCTAAAGACGTCAAATAGCAGGACCAAGGTGGCCAAGCGAATGGACCACGTTGTCCAAACTTGGTTTTCAATAAATTGACTATGACATTCAATGTGTGGCTTGTGGCGCTGTCCTGTTGCAACCACGTGATCCAATTGGGGCCAAAAATATTCGGTTATCATTGAACGGTAGCGATCGCCATTCACAGTGACGTGCCGGTCTTGATCATCACGGAAGAAATACGGCCCAATGACACCGCCGGCCAATAAACCACACCAAACCGAAATTTTGTCTGGATGTAATGATGACTCGTATACGTGCGGATTGCAGCCAGACCAATACCGCATACCTTGTTTATGGACGTAGCCATTCAGCCAGAAATGAGCGTCATCGCTGAAGATGATTTTTCGGTGAAAATTGTTCAGCCCAATCACAAACATACGACGTATGATTTTCAACAATAACAAAAACATATTGACTTATTTAAAAAAAAAATTTAAGAAACATTTAAAGCGACGAAAGAAACCGAATGCTTTAGGAAAAAAAATATCAGAATTTTCCATCTTCAATTAGATAAAAGAATCCAAAATATAATTCTTTACTTCGATTTTATTTTGCGTTTTAACACACCCCAATCCCCCTTATGGGAGATCATTTTTTAATAATTCTCTTTAATTCAAAAGTTATGGTATTGCGATAATGGATATGACCCCCCTTATACTTGACTTCCCATAGGAAGTTATTGTAATCGGTCCGATTTGTCGAATTTCAAATGTTGACACTTCCCGACGTTTCAAGTCCCCTAGAGTAGTAATAAAAGATTTTTAGAGAAATGTCTGAAGGACTCTCAAAAAAATAGAGGTGTTTTTTTACCGAAACAATTAAAAAAAAGTGAAAAATGTTGGTATAATAACGCCAGCGACTTGAACTAAATTTGATATTAGAAATTGTAGCGTGATACCACACAAGCATTTATTTGAAAAAATGCAATTAAATAAAAAAAATTAAAAATATTTGTCACCTCGAATATTTTACGAATAAAAAATTAATATTTTTTTGCAGCGTAGAATACCGTTTTTGAAATCTGGCAAAGTTTTTGACAACAATCGAATTCATAGTTTAAAAAAAAGCAAAAAAAAATTACTAAATTTAGTAAAAAGAAGTACTCTCGACTCACTCAAAAACCATTTTTAAAATAAAAACTTGGCTTCCAGGTAATTTTATCGCACAGAAAATATTGTCTTCGACGTTTAGTAAATTTTTTATAAAAATCCTACTGGTCATTTTTTAATAAAAGAAATAAAACCTACAAAAAATGGTACGAAAATTTGAGAAAACTGATGTTCGGTTCTTGATATCTCGAGAACAAAAGAAGATTAATTACATTCATAATATTTGTAAAAATTGGTTTTCGACTAAAAATCTCGTTAACAAAAATAGGTTTTGAAATCAAACTATTTCATTGTTTGCGAAATATTGTTGGTAATTTTTAATTTATTAAGAACAATTCAACTGACAACTTATTTGACAAAACACGAAAACCTACAAACATTTAAGCAAGACAAATCCGACAGACAGGATGGGAAATTATCAGTGTGGGTCGCATCCCTGGTTTTAATTATCTGTTTTGTATGTACTTTTAACTGAAGACTGGTATAAGGACATAATATGAATCGGACATCTGTTTTTAATTATATGTTTTGTATGTACTTTTAACTGAAGACTGGTCCAAGCACACAATATAAATCGGAAACCTAGCACCATCCAGAATGATCTAGAGGGGAAACATAGTGAATAATAAAGCTAATACAGTTAAGTTACATAAGTAAAAATTGCATCTTAAGATCGCCAAAAAGATGTTTGCTTTCAAAAACAACTACAAACTTTGTTTCCACACAACTTAGAATTTGGAAAAACTTTAGTTTTAAATTATTTTCATAAGATCTTTTCTGAGATAAAGATCAAATATTCAGTTACTTAAGAAATAAACTTGAATAAGAGATAGCCAATTTGATATTGAGTTTAAATTCCTGAAACCGGTCTTTAATTACATCTTATTTTTTGAGGCACATAAATAGTCGAGTTTTAAAATTGATTTTCTATTCAATACAAAATTTGTAAGCTCTTAAAAAATTAGAGAAATCTACTTTTAGAAGTTGATTTTTGGATACTCTGTAACTGACCTTAAAACACGAATTTCAAGAATACAAATTTCCAAAAAATAGTAAAAGTGACGCTTTCGTTAAACTAATTGAAAAACATATTGAATGTTTAATATCTATTTATTGAACATAAAAGCTTTAAATCTCTTGAGAACTGAAAAGAAATTCATGTTTGATTTGAGAACAATTAAGTGGTGATTCTCATCGGCTTTGTTGATCTTTTTAATGATTAAATGAAAACAGTTTTCATCTGATTTTTCCCAACGTTTCGACGGTGATTGCCGTCTTCTTCAGGGGATGTATTGATTTGTAATATTTAAATTAAATTCTTCACAACTAGTTTAATGAATTCGTTTTTATTTAATTGTTTTGTTGATTCGTTTAAAACCATAATATTTTCAAGAGGTTCAAGCAAAACAGTATTATTTTACAATTTTTCTTCTAGGGTAAGCCCCTATCAAAGACTGATAACGAGAATTGATTTCGAAAAAAATGCGTCAAAGAATAAGCTAGACAAAATTTTTCATATCAGATTCTGTTTTCCCACGAAAAAAGTTCAAATTTTTCTGGCAAACTCTCTCATTTTCTGTGTTTTTGCGTCTTTATTTTGTAAGTGATTGGTTAAGATTTATTTAAATATAAGAGCTCAAAAAGTGAAATTTGATGGTATTAAAATTGATACAAAGACATTCGATTTGGGAGTTACACAAGGTTCGGTTTTAGGACCAATATTCGCTTGGTATTCATTAATTCTTTATTCAATTTGCAGATGATGTTGGTTTTTCTTATGTTACAGATAGTTGTCTGAATCTTAAATCTGAGCTCAGCTTGTTAGGAATCTGGTGTGCAGAGCACAAATTGATAATTAATTCTTAAACCAAGATAATGTTTTTTTATGTTCCTGGCCAAAAGATTGTTGATGCTGATCTCTATTTCCATGCTAACTGAGTGTCGAAAATTTTAGATTTTTAACTGCACCTAATCCATGGAGGATGCTTTCATAACATTTACGGATTGCATGAGCTGTAGTGATAAATGTTTTAAATAAGAATTAGTCAAGTATTTGGGATTAAGAAAGTTTTTTTGGGCGTACGTTTGTACGTCCGTTGTTTTACAGATAATAATGCAGAAAGGGCTCTCAAGAAAATTGAGTAGGCGGTTTTTTTACCATGGCAATAATAACCCTAAATATCACAACTTGAATTAAATGTTATATTATATATTATAATGTGATACCAAACAAATATATATTTGGAGAAAATTCCAATTAACGGTTTTTGTATACAAACAAAAAACTGCACAAAAAATATTTGTCACCTCGGAAATTTTACTAGGTTAGGTTAGGTTATAGTGGCTGTCCAAGATGGCAACGGACACACTTAGGCCAGTTTAATGGCCAATTGTGATACCACATGAATCTTGAGGCTTCCTCCTAAGCTCAATGGAACCAGCTTGAGTCCCTTACGAAAAGTGAGAGGCTGATTATACCGATATGATTTAGATCCCTAAAGAAGAATTCTCCTAGGTAATTTTTGCGTTTTTGAGCTAGAGCAGGGCATGTGCAGAGAAGATGAAGAACCGTTTATTCCTCTTCCTCGTCCATACAGCTTCTGCAAAAGTCATTTGAGAATATGCCTAGTCTCGTGGCGTGCTTTCCTATTAGACAGTGTCTGGTTATGACACCTATTATCGAGCTTATATGCGATCTGCTTAGAGAGAGCAAGCACCTTGAACGTTTTAAATCCAGTGTTGGCCAGATGTTTTTTGCGGCTTGGGTGATGTTGTTCCACCTTCCTCGCAGCGTCGTGCATTAGCAACAGTTTACAAGTAGCGATTAGTATGCCAGTACTTGCCAAACGTGATAGGATGGGCTGTACTGTACCGTTCCTGGCGAGTTCATCTGCCTTACAGTTACCTGGAATGTCTCTATGGCCCGGCACCAAGCAAAGGTGAATATTAAACTGTTGCGCCATAACCATTAGAGATGATCGACAGCTATGGACTGTTATAGACTTTGTAGAGACAGAGTCCAGAGATTTGATAGCGGCCTGGCTGTCAGAGAAAATACGGATATCAGATGTTGATATCACGTTTTCTTTGCGCCAAGACAAGACTTCCTTAATCGCCAAAAGTTCCGCCTGGAACACGCTACAATGATTGGGAAGACGGAATGAGAGACTTAATTTCAGTCGTTCAGAGTACACAACTCCACCAACCCCTTCTTTGGAAATTTTACTAACAAAATATGATTTTATCTCCAAAATAATTGTGTGCAATAAAAAAAAAACGTTTTCCACATCTGGTAAAATTTTGTGTAGAATCGAATTGACAGTTTTTTACAAAAAATTAGAAACCTAAAAATACATTAAGAAAAGTTGGTAAGAATTGATTTTCAACTCAAATCTCATTTAAAATATGTGATATATTGGTTTTAAACTAATTTTATCTTATAAGAAATATTGTCGTTAACATTCGGACAAATTTTCAGAAAAATCGAATTTACAGATGTTTTTACAAAAAATGAAAACTTAAAAAAAAAATTAATAAAAGTTGATAAAAATTTATTTTCGACTCAAATACCTTTTCAAACATTTGAGAAATTGCCTTCAAACTAATTATATTTAAAAAAAATTGTTGTCAATATTCTGTACAATTTTGAGAAAATATTATTGACACTTTTCTTACAAAAAAAATAAAACCTGCAAAAAAATTAACAAAAGTTGGTAAACATTGATTTTCGACTTAAATAATTGTTCAAAACTTTCTGATATTTGTTTTAATTTAGTTTTTTTTTTTTCGATTAAAAAATTTTGTTGTCAACAGCTTTAAAATATTTGTAAAAAAGAAAGATTCGACCTAATTGAGCATAAATACCTGCGAGAAATCTTTTTACTGTCACACTGCTTCGCACCGTCACATAATTTTGGGGCAGCCATTCTCGAACATTTTTTCAAAATTTAAGTATTTAAAACAAAGTACTTTTAGTGCTTAATCCTGTATACATATACGTTTTCCAGCAACAATTTCGAATTTGGGAATAATAAACACTCTTCAACAGTGGCGTGTTGGGTTCAATCGTTGCCTTTGCCACCTTAAGTTCTTGTCACGAGTACTGCCTCTTGCATTGCGACTATTTTGCGATAGACGTGGACACGTGGTGGCCCTTCATGTCGATTGGTCAACGTTTAGTGGCCAAATTTGATACGATCGGTTCAGTAAACAATCAGCCAATACCCTTTTGTTCAAGGAACGCAATATCGGCCGAGAACATTGCCGCAGTCCGTAAAAGTGTACAGCAGAAACCGAGGCAGTCTATTCCTAGCTGTGCCCAAGAACTCGGCCTTTCGCAGACTTTAACATGGCAAATTTTGCGTCGGGACTTCTGTACAAGATCCAACTGACCCAGGAGCTCAAAGTTCATGACCAGAGGCAACGCCGTTTGTTTGCTCACTTTACTTCGAATCGTTTGAGTCGCATTTTTGGATGAATGGATGTGCTCACAAGCAAAAGTCTATGGGACGACACCAACCCACGCGAGGTTCACCAGTTGATAATGGATCCTCAAAAAGTTACCGTTTGGTGTGAATTTTTGTCCGGTGGCCCGGTGGCGGCGTAATTGGTCCGTTCTTTTTCAAAAACCACTTTAGTGAGGCAGTCACCGTCAACAGCGAGTGCTACAGAACGATGATAACTTACGGCCCAAATTGAACCATATTGTACTAGTCGATATGTGGTTCCAGTAGGACAGCGCTAAGTGCCACAGAGCGAACGCCACGATCGATATTTTGCATGAACGATTTGAGGGTAAGGTTATATCTCGCAGCGGTGATGTGAATTGACCCCGCTATACTTTTTCCTGTGGGGTTTCTTAAAATCGCAGGACTATGCAAATAAACCACAATCGACTGATGCCCTAAAGGTGCCATAACACAGGCCATCGCTAAAATTCAGCTGGATCTATGCGGAAGAGTCATTGAAAATTGGGCTAGTCGGATCCGTCCCACCGTAAGAAGTTAAGGCGGACATTTGAATGTTATCATATTACACACTTAATGGCATACATTTGCCTTTCAAATATAAAAAAAATAATATTGTTAATACCTCACACACAGCTTGTTTTATTCCATTTCAACATCTACCCGCCCTAATTGAAAAACTCTTTATTTAAAAATTAATTAAACTAAAAATTAGCTACATTCTCAAGCCTCTTAGACCTTGACAGCTATTACTACTAAAAAATGGAAAGTAATCAATGTTAGTCACTACCAACCTCTTTTTTATCAATACTGGCGCCCTCACTAAAGCGTTTCGTACGAAAAACGCCATGAACTACACAACTAAAAATTTCTCATACTTTGACTTTTTCTGTCGTAACTTATATTCTGATGAGAAATTCCTTTTGAAGAATTTGGAAAAACATGCATAGGTAAAGTTGAAATGGGCAAATATCTAACAGCAACGTTTCAAAGAATGCCAAACTAAAATGAAATTGTATCTTAAGGTTGATGAAAAACATACACATATCTAGGCAAACACATATTATGTGTATGTGGACTATGACTAAGATCAGAAGAAGGGCTAGAAGGCGAATCCTAGAGTGTGATGTATTGTACACATTTATATGTATATATGTTCATGCGAAGACTATTTCAGATAAATTAATTATTACTAAAATTTCTATCCTTTCTTAAACCCACACAGAGATAAAATAATGCAGACACTCTTATGATAGTGAGTAGGTAAGTATGTACGTATATATTATGTGAACACAAGAAAATAATCATGAAAGTCTGACGATTACAGCGAGGACGAAAGATGTATACGTTTTTCATATAAATGTATAAGAAATGGTTCAAAATGTTTTGTATAATATCTTTGTAGAAGGAGTGTGACAAGGGCATCAGGGGCTGTCGTCAAACTGAAGATTGATAGCTTAAAAAAAGGGTTGTTGGAAGAATAGGTTATATATAGTAAAATTAATTTACAGAAATCTGGATCCCTTCATACTTTGGTTTGACCGAAGAAATTTTTCTTCCATGTTGTATATATACTTATACTTACAAACACAATGTTCATCAACATAAAGGTTCAGTTTGGGAGAAAAGTGTGGCTTTTCCGGTTCCCTTGAGCTTGAGACATAATGTGAATTTATTACAGGGATCCATATAGTAATTAGAGTGTCAACGGTTATTTACAGTAGGTACCTACGAGTAGCTGGTATATATGTATACTTTTTGCTAAGGTCATATTTAGTTTTCTTTTTCTTTTGTTTGGTTGAAAATTTATACAAGACAGATAAGGTAATTGAAATAAAATGCTTTAATCAAATATTTTAATTATCTTAAGTAAAAATTGGTTTTAATTTGTCAAAAGACAACACATAACACGTTAAAATAATAAAATTTCGATTATAACTGGCGATTAAGTTATCCTTTAAATGAATACAATATACTAAAGAAAGAACATAATTATCTTTTGATACCCTATGATTCGTAGGTACAATTATTTAAAAATGTAGGAAGAATTAAATATAAGAACCATTTAAAAAATTGAAATTGATATCATATAACAATATGCGCTAAAAGTATTTTAGCTTGAGGACTAAATTAAATTGCATCTCCATAAAACATCGCAAAAATTTCAACTGAGCTGAAATCGATAGATAAAAGGTTTTCTGAGTGTAATTTTTATAGATGAACTGTCATTCTATTTAGCAGTTTTGAAAGTTGGAATAAACACGTATTTTTTGACTTTTGGATTAGTACCCCAATACTTTAAAGTCGTGGTAATCATAACAACATGAGACAAACTTCAGGCTCTTATTCTTGTAAATTTATGAAGGTCATTGTTACAACAATAGAGGCAGTTTCAGACTTGAAATCAATTTCGTAACTGTTTGGCCAGTATTGGTTTAATTGTTCTTAAAATATTCGAATTTTTTTCTTAGTCGCGTACTATGCTACCTTGCTTCAGCAAAGTTTTTGAAAAAGCATTAGCTAAGAGAGTACTGTGGTACATACACAAAGCACAAGTAGGTTTAATACCTAATAAGGATACCATGGATGCCTTGCTACACATAGGCTATACGGATTCAGGTTCATAGATTTTGCTGCGAGGCGAAACGTGATGGTAATCAGTACTCGTTTTCCACACCTTAACATCCACAAAGGAACTTGGACTTCTCCAGATCAATCTACCGTCAACCATATTGACCATATTGCGATCGACGCCAGACACTCTTCCAGCATCATGGATGTCCGAGCTTTTCAAGAAGCTAACATCGACTCGGACCACTACCTCGTTGTATCCAAGGTAGTACTTCGGGTTTTCAGACATACAGGGAGGTGCTGGGAAAAGGTACAACGTCGAACGGCTACAATTGTCACAGATCGCCAAATCCTTTTCCGACCGAGTTACAAGTTACCTCTCTCGAAGTTCTCTGCCACCTACAGAATGTATAGAAAACCAGTGGCAACATTGCCAAGATGCAATCAGAGAAGCCGCCTGAGTTTCAAGCAGCACCAACAAGGAAACCCTGGTTTGATAAGGAATGTCGGCAGGCAAATACAGCCAAACAACGGGCACACAGAGCAGCAGCGCTGCATAAAAGGAGGAGAGCTGCTCATAAGTTCTATGAGCAGAAGAGGCGAGAGGAACGCCGACTTCTCAAAAGGAAAAAAAGAGGGCAGGAGAAGCGTGTGGTCGAAGATGTTGAGAGGTTTAAATGCAGGAGTGAAGTTCGAAAGTTTTATGAACAGGTGCAACGAAATTCACAGGTACATAAACGTAGAACCGAAGGCTGCAAAGTCGAATATTGAAACTTCATAGTGGAACTGCAGTCAATGCTGAGGATATGGAAGGACCACTTCTGCAGACTGTATAACGGCGACTATGAACTGAATTCCGCTGTCAGGCACGATTATCCATTCAACACACACACAGAGAAAAACCAATGTGAATTAAAAAAAAATAAACATGATTCAACATTTTTTACCAATGATTTTGCTTCATAGATGTTTCATGTTAATTTAGTATGATATTTTCGCAAACAAATTTAAATGAATTTAATCTTAAATCATGTTAGTATAACATTGGAATTCAAGTTAAATCAATATTGATCTCCTATTAAAATGATTCTTTGATTCATTTTGAATCAGCTTTATGGTCATGTTGAATTAACTAAGTCGATCTTGTTAAAACAATTAAATTTCCTTTTAAATCAATTCGAACATTCCTTTTGAATCATCATGATCATCATGTTAAATCAATTATACAAATCCTGTTAAAATTATTTTTTCACATGTGAAAACAACACGACTTTTCCTGTTAAATCGTTTTGATCTACTATTGAAACAATACGATAAATCATTTTAAAATAAATCGATCTCCATGGTAAAACAACGTGATGATTCATATAAATTCAATGAGTTGTCATGTTAATTCATTGTATGAAATTCTATAAATAAAAAGACAACCAATAATGTTAGTTTTAGTATATCTTTTATTTTTATTAATTTGTATCAGTTTTATTCATATTGATAATAAACAGTAGTTTTATTAATAGGCATCAGGAATTCCTATTTTACAATCTCCAAAAATTTTGCAAAACTTAAACCTGCTTTTGTGCTTAGTGTTAACATTAAGACTAGAGTTAATGTTAATTTCAAACTGTTTGAAGCCTTAATTAAAAAAGAACGTAAACTTACTAGTTTGGCGCTTTTATATTGGAGAACATTGCCTATTCGTCAAAAAATTAAAGTTAGTTGCATATGATTTTAGTTCCCGTTATCTTAATGTTAATATTCACTGACATTTATGCGTCATATCCTTCCAACTTGAAGAAACATGGAGTTAAAGAAATCCTTAAACATTTTAAAATGGACACGTCAACCTCTGTAGTGGTTATAGGAGTTATAGGATCTTTTCCCGATTGTAAAAATTCAATTTATTTTTGTTTTCAACCGTGAACGCCTCGTTCTTTGGTTAACGTATCTGTCTCAAAGCTTACCCCCAGGTTAACCACAAAGAATGATGTAAAATTCCTGAAAGTTTAAATTTAAAATGCAGTAAATTATCGAAAAGTTTTGACACAATATACATACCTACTTTTATTTCAATAGGGAATTACCCAAAATTATATTTATCAAATCTGCTCGAAACAAATTACTCCAATGACCGATTGTTTTGTAGAAGTCTAAAACTGCTTCTCCCTTGAGGGTTTACAATAAAATTAGTTCTTACTTTTTAAAAATAAAATTTAAACAGCAGATTGCAATTATGATTTAAAATATTATTGCCTTACCTTACATTAGATAGGTTCAAGATTCCAACATGCCTAAACACATGTAATAGTTTATGGTGTCGCAAAACTGCCTTTCCAACCAAGAAAAGACAAAGTATCATCATCAATTCCGAACTGTATCATAAGTAGGCGGAACACAATTAATAATGAATAAATACATGAACTATTGTGCATACCTTACTCTTTCTCCAGCTGAATAATGTTTCATTGAAACCCGCACGGAGACCAATCGGTGGAATATCTTCTTGAATATTTTCCTTTAAGTCAAGTTATTTTATTTTCTTGACTTTTCACTAAAAAACTTTGCACATAAAATCCTTTCGACACGACACGAGACGCGACTATAATTGAAATGAACTGATAGAATTTGTCCAAAATTTTGTAGTAACATAGTTCGGAAAAATAACGGCACTTCATGTAAATTTTGTGGAATTCAATTAATAATAATTTTATTACAACAAGATCTCATATCAAAATAAAAACTATCAATTTTATTTCATGATGCTTCGATTTGTTTTAACACGACCCAATCTTGTTTTAATATGATTAAATATTGAAACAAAATTGAATTCGTGTGATTACATTATTACAATACATTCTTTATAACGAAACAGTTTTTTGTCATTTCTAAAATTAAAGGAAAGGATATTTATGTGGGGAAGACAGAATATAACTCGATTTCAGATATTTATATTTTCAACTTTCTTTCAATTAAAAAGTAAAATTAATATTACTCTAATTTTGAAACATTTTCAATTCCAACAATTCATTGTAATAAAACTAAATGCACAAAAAATGCAAATAAAAAAACAGATATTTTGTATAAATGTTTCTATTTGTTTCAACACGACCCAATCTAATTAAAACAATATATTAAGGATTGTTATTTCAATTAACTTTCACTTACGTTATTCAAGATGTTTTTTAGCATCAGACACTTTTATTTTAACAATACAAATTTTTATTATAGAATTTATGTTTTGAACATTTCATTTTAACATTGTTAAATGTCAATTCTATATAAGACAAATTAACTTTAACATGAATCTTCTTGTGTTGTCTTTTATACCTTGCGTATTGTTAAATCATTGATATTATTGTACATAATGACACGCTTCAATATTAAATCAAAATGAAACAACGTTGAATCGTAACGAAATCATTTAACAAAGAACAGATCGCTTATTATACAAATCGACAATTCTTCCTTTTGATTTTACATTGCATTATTTTTCAGTGTGCAGATGACGAAAACGAACAATCACGTCCTCCCGACTTAGACGAAGTAAAGATTGCCATATCTAAGCTGAAGTCTAATAAAGCCCCTGGAGCGCATGGCTTGAATGCCGAGCTCTTTAAAGCAAACTGGAGATAAGTCGGTTGAGATCATGCACCAACTTATCTGTAAGATGTGGTCGGAAGAAAGCATACTCGATGAATGGAACCTCAGTATTGTTTGCCCGATCCTGAAAAAAGGAGACCCTCTAAACTGCACAAACTATAGACGAATCAGTGTACTTAACATCTCGTATAAAATCTTCTCTGCAGTAGCATGTGAACAAAGAAAGCCCATCGTCAACAACTTGATATGTCCTTATCAGTGTAGTTTTAGACCAGGAAAGTCCACAGTTGATCAAATATTAACATTACGGCAGACCGTGGAAAAAAACCAAGAACACCAAATCGACTCCCACCATCTTTTCATCGATTTCAAGGCCGCATGTCACAGCATCTACAGGGACGAGCTGTATAGAGCCATGTCTAGTTTTGGCATCCCTGCCAAACTCGTCCGTTTGTGCAGGATGACCATGGAGAATTCACGCTGCTCCATAAAGGTTGGAAACAACATAAAGAACCTTTCGATGTCAAAAAGGTTTTAGACATCTTACTTAAAACAATAGTGCAGAGCTCATTCGTCAACACTTGAGGCACTATCTTTCAAAAGTCTATCCAATTACTGGCATATGCTGATGACATTGACATAATGGGAAGAACTCAGCGTGATGTTAATGGGGCTTTTGTGAGTATTGATGCAGAGGCGGCAAAAATTGGTTTTACGGTTAATGAGGGCAAAACAAAGTACATGCAGTCGTCAATAAAAGACATACAACATTGACGTCTTGGTGAAAACGTCACCATCGACAGACGTATCTTTGAGGTAGTCAAAGACTTCGTTTACCAAGGCTCCGCAGAAATCAACACAAGCGCTGAGGTCAAACGCAGAATTACTCTAGCTAACCGCTTTTTTCTATGAGCTAAGATAACAATTGAGTATTAAAGTCCTCTCTCGAGGAACGCCAGTGTCGCTATATAAGACCCTTATCATCCCCGTACTGCTATACGGTGAAGAAGCATGGACTATGACTAAAGCGGATTAAAGCACCTTGGTTCGAGAGAAAAGGTCTTCGTGTGATCTTCGGTCCTGTATGCATCGAAGGGGAGTGGAGGAGAAGATGGAGGGACGAGCTGTGCGGGCTGTACAGCTAGGGACCGTGCTAGATTAAGAAGTTTGTTGGGTGAGGCCCTAGTTTACACAGGACTGTAGCGCCACCTTAAGTAAGTAAGTAAAAACTGATTACGGTATCCCAATTTTCTAGAACTGCCCAAGAACTCAGTCATATCATTTAAAACTCAGTTTATTCCGTACAATACCGATCCCCAATTTTCTAGCTGAAGCTAAGATCCTTTAGAAGAGCGAAGAAAAATATTTATACAAACATTTCTAACTCTTTATACAAAAGGATCCTTCACAATGAATCGCACAACCTAACCCAAATGTAAACACCTTACATATAGAGTAACCCGAATTTCAAACTATCTGGTCTTAAACCTATAAAAATAAAACCGGGTGTTTTTCCTCCTTGGACAGTAAAGGCAAACAGCGTTGACACTTAACTCGCACATTTTAAAATAACAAATCTTGGTCCCATAAATTTTAATGAAATTCACAATAACCTATCTAAACTTCGATATAAATTCCTTTACACCGACGACAGCTCAGTTAATAATAACAAAATTGCCTATGCGGTAGTTGATTCAATCATCGTTACTGTACATACCAACAGCCTTCATGAAGACAGCAACGTCTTCACATACACAGAAAAGGGAAAGGCCATTTTCTCTGACAAACTCTCATCTCTAAACGCAGCTCAGTATCCATTCCAATATTTCAGGGCATATTAACATCAAAAGTTACCAAGCGACAAATATTGCTGCAAATTCATTAACTCTTCAAAGGTATTACTACCTTAATTAAAAAAAAAGGGGCTGGGATGCGACCCACACTGATAACTTCCCATCCCGTCTGTCGATTTGTCTTGCTTAAAAGTTTGTCTATATGTACTCGTATCAATTTTTACCAAATTTGCGCACTTTTTTTGTAGATTTTATTTTTTATGAAAAAACGGAGTGATGGATTTTTATATACAAATTACTGAATATCGAAAGCAAAATTTTCTGTGAAATAAAATAAGTTTGAAGCTAATATTTTTAATTTTTGAAAAGCTATTTGATTCGAAAGTAAATTTTTACCAAGTTTTAGTATTGTTTTTTTAGAATTTTTTTTTCTTTTGTAAAAAAAAAACTATCAATTCAATTTTTTCCAAATTTTATCGAATGTTGAAAACAATATTTCTTATAAGATAAAATTAGTTTGAAGCCAATATTTCAAATTCTTGAAAAGATATTTGAGTCGAAAATCAATTTTTACCAACTTTTATACATTTTTTTGTAGGAGAAAAGGTCTTCGTGTGATCTTCGGTCCTGTATGCATCGAAGGGGAGTGGAGGAGAAGATGGAGGGACGAGCTGTGCGGGCTGTACAGCTAGGGACCGTGCTAGATTAAGAAGTTTGTTGGGTGAGGCCCTAGTTTACACAGGACTGTAGCGCCACCTTAAGTAAGTAAGTAAAAACTGATTACGGTATCCCAATTTTCTAGAACTGCCCAAGAACTCAGTCATATCATTTAAAACTCAGTTTATTCCGTACAATACCGATCCCCAATTTTCTAGCTGAAGCTAAGATCCTTTAGAAGAGCGAAGAAAAATATTTATACAAACATTTCTAACTCTTTATACAAAAGGATCCTTCACAATGAATCGCACAACCTAACCCAAATGTAAACACCTTACATATAGAGTAACCCGAATTTCAAACTATCTGGTCTTAAACCTATAAAAATAAAACCGGGTGTTTTTCCTCCTTGGACAGTAAAGGCAAACAGCGTTGACACTTAACTCGCACATTTTAAAATAACAAATCTTGGTCCCATAAATTTTAATGAAATTCACAATAACCTATCTAAACTTCGATATAAATTCCTTTACACCGACGACAGCTCAGTTAATAATAACAAAATTGCCTATGCGGTAGTTGATTCAATCATCGTTACTGTACATACCAACAGCCTTCATGAAGACAGCAACGTCTTCACATACACAGAAAAGGGAAAGGCCATTTTCTCTGACAAACTCTCATCTCTAAACGCAGCTCAGTATCCATTCCAATATTTCAGGGCATATTAACATCAAAAGTTACCAAGCGACAAATATTGCTGCAAATTCATTAACTCTTCAAAGGTATTACTACCTTAATTAAAAAAAAAGGGGCTGGGATGCGACCCACACTGATAACTTCCCATCCCGTCTGTCGATTTGTCTTGCTTAAAAGTTTGTCTATATGTACTCGTATCAATTTTTACCAAATTTGCGCACTTTTTTTGTAGATTTTATTTTTTATGAAAAAACGGAGTGATGGATTTTTATATACAAATTACTGAATATCGAAAGCAAAATTTTCTGTGAAATAAAATAAGTTTGAAGCTAATATTTTTAATTTTTGAAAAGCTATTTGATTCGAAAGTAAATTTTTACCAAGTTTTAGTATTGTTTTTTTAGAATTTTTTTTTCTTTTGTAAAAAAAAAACTATCAATTCAATTTTTCCCAAATTTTATCGAATGTTGAAAACAATATTTCTTATAAGATAAAATTAGTTTGAAGCCAATATTTCAAATTCTTGAAAAGATATTTGAGTCGAAAATCAATTTTTACCAACTTTTATACATTTTTTTGTAGGTTTTTATTTTTTGTAAAAAAAAAACTGTCAATTCGATTTTTCTCAAAATTTGTCCTAATGTTGAAAACAATATTTCTTATAAGTACAAATTAAATGGAACCCAATATCACAAATTTTTGAAAAGATATTTGAGTCCAAAATCATTATCAGAATGTTGAAAACAATATTTCTTATAAGATAAAATAAGTTTAAAGCCTAAATTTCAAGTTTTTGAAAAGATATTAGAATCGTTATTCAATTTTTACCAGCTTTGAGTAACGTTTTTTTTAGATTTTATAAAAAAACTGTCAATTCGATTTTTCTCAAAATTGTATCAGATGTCAAAAACATTATTCTTTGTCGCACAAAATTGTTTTGTAGATGAAATCATATCATGAAATTGTAAAATTTTAGAGGTGACACATTTTTTTTCTGTTTTTTTAATTTATAAAAAACGGTTAAATGGATTTTTTTCAAAAAAATATACTAATTTGATAAAACGTTACAATATATTATATAAAATTTAATTTAAGTTTCTAGCGTTTTTGGTTCTTAAGATATTTAGGGTTAACCAAAATGTTCACTTTTTTTCGAAATTGCTATGGTAAAAAAAACCACCCACGCAATTTTCTTGAAAGAAAAATCTTTTATTTCGACTCAAGGGACCTTGAAACGTCGAGAAATGTCAACATTTTCAATTTGACAAATCGGACCCATTACAATAACTTCCTATGGGAAGTTAATAACTTTCAAATTGAAAAACACTTAAGCAGTTTCAAAAAAATTAATAAAGTGCCTTGATCGTCGAAATCATCTGTGAAATTTAACGGAACCATCATGAACCGACCTCAAAGAAAACTTCATATATTTGCATCAAGGGAAAGAAGTTTTATTAAATTTAAACAAAATTATTTTTTTCAAAAAATATCAATATCTACAAATATTTCTAGAATAAAGTTCACTGTTATTGTTTCACCTTCGTAATTGCTTACAAGCAAAAAATATAGTTTCACATTTGATTGAAATCAGGTGGCTTTATATTTTTTGAGCTCAGTCTATTGTGGAAAGGTTGTAGCCCGTTCACAGTAAAAACATACATAGGCCTAAATTTAAAAGCAAGTTCGTATAACCGAGTCGTGAACTTAAAACATATTTGGGTACATATAATGCATTTTAAGTATACGCAAACACATAATTATGTACGGATAAAAATGTAATGAAAAGATTTGTTTTATCAATAGAACCGTTCATAGGTATATATATGCCTACAAAAATAATTTGATAGATTCATAACCTATTGAAAAGGACATGATCGTAATGTTTAACTCAAAGTAAAGAGGTATAACAACTATTGCAACTAAACTCAACGCTTTAAAAAAGTGCACAAATTTCGCTATTAAATAAATTAAAATTAACATTTTGAAAGTTAATAAAATTTTATACGCCACATACCTACCTACCTTCTGCCCATCACCAGGTCAGAGGATGAACAATTTTATGTTTTTCTCGTCGCATGCAGGTAGATATGTTGGCTACCATTTATTGGATACCTACCTTAAATAACTTTCCGTTTCCCTATCAAAAGGTATTAAAACGAGGTTTCCATTCCATAAGCATGTACAGTACAGTACACGAGGATGTGTGTATATCGCTTCAACGCAGAGTGTAAAGAATAAACCTCAAGCCTACCACCTCATCCCATACCTTAACTCTTGCGCTCTACTTGAACAAAGGCCAGTGCCATACCGTAAACCCCTAACCAAACTCAATATCACAGAATATTGCCCAAGGGTTTATTTACCGACGTGAAAAATAAATTCATTTCGCCGAATATTCCGCGTCACTGAAAAGACTCACAGTAAATACTACCTTACCCATAGGTAGGTATAGGTAAAGCATAATATGTTCGATGTGCAAGCCCCAGTGGAGCCCGGAGCGTAGGACGGAACGACATCGACACAGTCAGACACAGTACCTACAACACAGTTAGCCTTTATGCACCGTCATGTCCATGTCCGTTGCATCAATATCGATCATCAACGTAAGAGAAGCAAATAAACCACCATCAGCTACTGTAGATGCATTGAGGTTGCATCTGGTAATGGTAACCGACCCAAAAGGATGTCGAACCCGTATTAATAAACCCTACCAACTACCAAGTTATTGCCCTTCCATCATGCTCTGCTTACGGCTCACCAATCTTTTCTCTACAGAACACCTGCACCTTTAGAACACATATCATACCTATATACAAAGGTAAAGTTGAAAGGAAGCGTTCATCATCGTTTGGATGCATAAGTGTACGTTGTGCTTTTGGTTAATGCTTCAGATTTTGTAGGAATACTTTTCCCGAGGAGCTTTAAGACCAAATCTGTCCTTCTCCCGTATATACCTACACTGTAGACATCCAAACACCGTAAACGACACATGGATTATGTCCAAGAATCCAACTTTGCGACAGTCACAGTGGTGGATATAAAGGCATGATGACGACAAACACAACTCTATGCACAAGCACATTGCCTGCGATGATTGCACCTGGACAGTCATCACTTCAATTATTCGTGACCTTCCTACGTTAAACCAAAACCAACGCAAATGCCAAGTCGAACCCGGTAACACACCAACCCCTAACCCCTCCAGGACTTATATAAAGGACGTTAAGTCTCCTTCGTTTATTTGAATGTGTGTTGTGTTGCGCAAAATTGAATTGGCATCGGTCGGACAACTGATTGATTTTGGGAAAAATTTCGACATGGCCAAACGGTGCGAATGGGTTAAACTTAAAGTAGGCCAATCAATATAACGTGCCATGAATGTTGAATGGTTTTGCTCTTCCTCTTCATGCTAACTGATGGATGGCATATTATTGGCAATTCTAGTTTGGAAGTTGTGAATCTGTGCCAACTATACGAGGAGGTACCTTATGGTTTTTAAAGGGCAAAAAGAGAAAGCACAGAGAATGATATTTTATTATATGGATTTTTAGATTTACGATTATACATAAGGAGCTACATATTTTTTAAAATTTGTTTTAGAATTAATGTATAAATGATTAGGTCGTTTGAAGAGACTTATGGGAATGTGTTATATTAGCACATTTACTAGATGATTTATAACGTCACTTTAGGTCATATGCATTGACTGCAACCATATTCTAAAAGTTCTACACAAACTTTAACCTTTCAAACATAATCTATACGACTATACTTAATGCGTTTGTATATCTTCTCCACTGTTCTCCAAACCGATTTCGTTTACTAGATGTTTTTAAATTATGTTTAGCTCAATATTCTTTCGGCATGGTACATAAACCATTCAACTTATATGACTTATTAAAACATTCAAAAACTTTCAAATGGAAAAATACTTAAGCAGTTTCAAAAAATATTAATAAAGTGCCTTGATCGTCAAAATCATCTGTGAAATCTTACGGAACCATCATGTACCGACCTCAAAGCTCTCATAAAAGACTTCATTGCTTTGCATAATCTATACTTAAGGTATATGTTTTTTATTATCTCCAACCGAATTCGTTGGCGGGATGTTTTTAAATTATGTTTAGCGCTATATTCTATCTAAATGGTACATAAACCATTCAAGGACCAGGACTATCCATTAAAAACAATACAATTTTATGTCCGAAGAGGAACAAGTCAAGAGTTATTCTGAATTAATTAATATAATTATATTAACATATTTCCAAGATTTTTTAGTTTTCTTGAACATCAACATATTATTTGAAGATACTCGTATGTATGTTTTGTACCCCCACTTTTTTATAATAAGCGCACACTCAAGAGGATATTACTACCCTTACCTATTATGTAGACACAGTGCGACACAGTCCTAGGAAAGATAAAGAGGGGTTGAAAAGAGTTGTCGGTGCACATTGGTTTTGAATTCCTAAATTTTACTATGGCTGGCAAAGACAGAGTGGGGTAAGGATTTCCACATTCACATTGTACGGCTAAGTAACGAATCTCTGTACTAGACGGTACGACCGAATTTGGGTTCGAGGGTATACTGATGAGCGTTCCTAGAAGCGCGAGCATTACGATTGAACTGTTTAAGGGGAGGAATGCAACTGGCTATTTCTCTTGAGCATAAACCGTTGAAATAGCGGTAAAAAAATGATAAGGCAAGGAACATTTGGACGATGTTTAAGTGACCTAAATGATCCGAGATGGTGTTTTCACAAATTAATGGAAAATCAATACGATCAATATTGAGGCTCAAGAAAGTTGCAAAAGCACCAGCCCAGAGATGGGAGTTATACTCATGCTTTATAAGTTTTGTAGATAACAGCCAGATCAGAGGGGGAAAAATACTTCTTGTATCGTCTTAGAAAACTCAAACATCTTGCGGCATTTTTGGCGACATCGCATATGTGATTGTTCCAAAAAAGGTGGATGTGTTTCTTAAAAAGAATAATATGAAAAGCTAAGAGTACTATCGTAAAAATGGTTCTGTTTTATATGTAAGTACGCCACAGCGGCTGTGCTTGAAATGTTAATATGGATGCCGAGTTGATGGTACTCAATTCACGAAAATCAACTCGACCACACCACACCATTATCATACCAGATTTGGGAATTCTTTGCACAATTTTGCATACAACAGGTACAGTTTGTGCTTCATTTCAAAACCGCACTGTTTAGGCTACACAATATTTGATATATCGTACTATGCTTTAAAGTACATAACTTATAATGGAAGTAAATACTAAAATCGTGGTAGACTTAGTTACGTAAGTAAAATTTTGGTAAATTTTTTTTTCTTTTATAAAAATTAAAAATCTAAAAGCATAACTTAAAGTTCGTACTGACACTAATAACTTCCCATCCATGTCGGTCTACCGATTGTTTTAAATTGAAACAAAATATTAATAACAACATCTTTCTTCATTCTCATAATACTTGATTCGAAAATCATTCCCAATCAGTTTTTTGTTCATTTTTGTAATTTGTCGTGTTTTGTTAGAAAAGGTATTTGTTGAATTTTTCTGAAAATTTAATTCTTAAATTAACGACAATATTTTGAGTAAGATTTTTAGTCAAAAACCATTTTTACAAATTTTAGATGCATTTGAAAAACTGACTGTTGGGTTTTTATAAAAATTTTACTCATATTTTTGATTTCTAAAAAGATATTTATTTCAAAAAAAAAATAATTTGTAGTAGTTGTATGTTTTTATTTTTGGTAAAAAAAATGTCAATCCTATCCTTCCAAAAAAATTTGCAGTATGTTGGAAACTGTATTTTTAAAAAAATTCAATTAATTTGAAGCTAATATCTTTAATAAAAAAAAATATTTAAGTCGAAAATCAAAAGCAGACGTTCTCTCTAAGAATCTTTTATTAACTTCCCATACGAAGTTATTGTAATGGGTCCGATTTGTCAAATTGAAAATTTTGACATTTCTCGACGTTTCAAGGTCCCTAGAGTCGAAATAAAAGATTTTTAGAAAGATGTCTAAGCGTGCGTGTGTACGTACGTTTGTACGTCAGTACGTTCGAGACGTTTTTTTCGTCGTCCATAGCTCAAGAACCAGAAGAGATATCGACTTCAAATAAATTTTGTTATACAGATAATAAGGCAGAAAGATGCAGAAAGGGCTCTCAAGAAAATTGCGTGGGTGGTTTTTGAAAATGGTGATTAACCTTAAATATCTTACGAACCAAAACGCTAGAGACTTGAATTAAATTTTATATAATATATTGTAACATGATAATAAACAGGTATATTTTTTGAAAAAAATCAATATAACGGTTTTTTTTTTAATCAATAAAACTGAAAAAAAAAAATTTTCACCTCCAAAATTTTATGACTGAAATATGTTTTCATCTCTAAAACAATATTGTGCAACGAAGAATAATGTTTTTGACATCTGATAAAATTTTGAGTAAAATCTAATTGACAGTTTTTTTATAAAAAATACAAATCTAAAAAAAAATATTACTCAAATTTCGTAAAAATTGAATATCGATTCAAATATATTTTCAAAAACTTGAAGTTTAGACTTCAAGCTTATTTTATCTTATAAGAAATATTGTTTTCAACATTTTGAAAAATGTTGAGAAAAATCGAATTGACAGTTTTTTTACAAAAAAGAAAACATAAAAAAAAAAATTATAAAAGTTGGTAAAAATTTATTTTCGACTTGAATATCTTTTCAAAACTTTGAGATATTGGCTTTAATTTACTTTTATCTTTCAAAAAATCTTGTTGTCAACCTTCAGTTAAAGTTTGAAAAAATCGAGTAGACAGTTTTTTTACAAAAAATAAAAACCTAAAAAAAAATGTATAAAAGTTGGTAAAAATTGATTTTCGACTCAAATATCTTTTTAAAAATTTAAAATATTGGCTTCAAAGTAATTTAATCTCATTATAAATATTGTTTTTAACATTTGGTAAAATTTTTAAAAAATCGAATTGACAGTTTCTTTTACAAAAAATAAAACTCTAAAAAAAGAACAATACTAAAACATAGTAAAAATTTACTTTTTCAAAACTTAAAAATATTGGCTTGAAACTTATTTTATTTCACAGAAAATATTGTTTTCGATATTCAGTAATTTTTAAATCCAACAGTCCGTTTTTTCATAAAAATAAAATCTACAAAAAATAGTACTCAAACTTGGTAAAAATTGATACGAGTACATGTAGACAAACTTTAAAGCAAGACAAATTGACAAACGGGATGGGAAGTTATCAGTGTGGGTCGCATCCCAGCCTCTTTTTTAGATTCTAATGACCTGGAACGTCGAAAAATATCAAAATTTTCTATTCGACAAATCTGACCGATTACATAGCTTATTTATGGAAAGCTAAAAATGGTTGACTAAGCCATGTAGATAATTAAAAATTTTGAACTCTTCATAGAAAGCTTGTATTTTGGTTGACCCCCAATATCTCTTGTACCGATAACGCTATAAATTCGAACCGAATTTCAACAAATAGTTTTTTTTACAAATCTAACAATTTGTATCAAATTGAATATTTTACGTCCAAATAATTGTATTACCTCAAAAATAATTGTATGTACCGAAGGAAAACTTTTTTTTTGTATTTGGTAATATGTTTAGGAAAACGGAAGAGACCTTTGCAAAAACCTTAGATATTGGTTACAAATTAAGTTTATTTGAAAAACAAACATTTTTCCAACATTTGATACAATTTTTTCAATTGACAGTTTTTTTTATACAAAAATTAAATTCTACAAAATATTTAACGCAAAATTTTGTTAAAAAAAACCTATTTTCGACTTAAATACCTCTAAAATTAAATGGGATATGGCTATCAAAATTTAATTTTTTTATAAAAATCGGCATTTTTATTCAAGGAATAAAAACCTTAAAAAAATTCTGCTAAAAAGTGCTAAGAATAGTCTTTGGGTTAAATTAAACTTTTAGAAATATATAGAGACCTAAATGGATGACATGTTATGAGTGGAGGAGAAGAATACAAGCCTCTTTCTTTTAAAACATCGTTCAGCCAAAGCTCCTTTTTTTGCACCACTGATCGCCCGTACACTGTTTCTAGTAATTCAAGAGAGGTCATTACATCAAGAAAATGTCGCTGTTTGCCTGCACTCGGAGACTACGACTTTGTGAACATGTGGTTTTAACAGGGCGGTGGAGTGACATTGGCTTTATTTAAAAAGACATTTCATGTAGTCGTCGGTCGTGGCGATATCAAGCGTTGACCAAGATCATGCGTTTTGACACCGCTGGACTTTTTTGCCGTGTTTTTTGCCCGATAAAGCTTTAAATCTTGAGAACTAAAAAAAACAACATACATCAATTTAAATGCTGTGGTGTTTCACACATAATGCCAGTGTTCAAACTTTATAATAAAAAGAAATATCATACAAAAATATATTGTATGTGTTTCAATGGGTCCGATTTGTCAAATTGAAAATTTTGACATTTCGCCACGTTTGAAGGTCCCTAGAGTCGAAATAAAAGATTTTTAGAAAGATATCTGTGCCCATGTCCATGCGTCCGTACGTTCGCACCGTTTTTTCGTCGTCCATAGCTAGAGATATTGACCTCAAGTAAATTTAGTTATACAGATAATAATGCAGACAGATAAAGAAAGGGCACTCAAAGAAATTGCGTGGTCGGTTTTTTTTACCATACCAGTTTAAAAAAAAGTTGAACATTTTAGTTAAACCTAAATACCTCACGAACCAATATTGCTAGAGACTCAATTTAAATTTTATATTTTATATTGTAGAGTGAAACCAAACCAGTATATTTTTGGAAAAATTTCTAATTAACAATTTTTTATAAATCAAAAAACTAAAAAAAAAAGTTGTCTTTTCGAACAGTTTACGAATAGAAAATGATTTCATCTCCAAAACAATTTTGTGCAATGAAAGATATTTTTTTTAACATATGGTAAAATTATGAAAAAAATTCGAATTGACAGCTATTTTTATAAAAAATAAAAACCTAAAAAAACATTACTTAAAGTTGGTAAAAATTGAATTTTCACTCAAATTTTCTTTTCAAAAACTTGAGATTATGGCTGCAAACTTATTTTATCTTATAAGAAATATTAATTTCAACACTCGGTAAGGTTTTGAAAAAAATGGAATTGACAATTTTTTTTACAAAATATAAACTATTAAAAGAAAATTTAACAAAGATATTAAAAATTTATTTTCGACACAAATATCTTTTCAAAAATTTGAGCTTATGGCTTTCAAAAAATTTTCAATTATAAGAAGTATTTTTTTTACATTCAATAAAATGTTGAGAAAAATTTAATTGACAGTTTTTTCTTACAAAAAATAAAAACCTACACAAAAAAAAAACAATACTAAAACTTAGTAAAAATTTACTTTCGATTTAAATAGCTATTCAAAAATTAAAAATATTGTCCAACAGTCCGTTTTTTTTATTAAAAAATAAAATCTACAAAAATAGTACGAAATTTTGGTAAAAATTGATGTTCGGTTCTTGATTCCTCTCAAATAAATTTCATTCATCCAGTTTTTAAACATTTTACAATGCTACTAAAATTGGAAAAAAATTGTTTTAGACTAAAAATCTATTTATGAAAATTAGATTTTCAAACTAAACTATTTCTTTATATGAAAAATATTCGTGTTAACTTTAAATTGTTTAAGTATAATTAAAATGACAACATTTTTAACCCAATACAAAAACCTACAGTTTTTTAAGCTAGGCAAACCGACAGACTTAATGGGAAGTTATCAGTGTGGGTCGCATCCAGCCCTTTTTTTACGTTTACTTTTGAAACCGCAAAATGGATAACCCTTTATTTTCTACCTTTCAATTTCAGTCCAACGAGGTTTCACAAAAAAAGTGAAGGAATGTTGAAAATGTCAAATATTTTTGAATACCTCGATCTTTTATGAACGTGTCTCAGTATGAAGAGTGAAACTGTCTGACGCAAAAAACACTGACAATTTCAAAACAGTTGGCCGCTCACATAGTTTGATACCTTGGACCTTATATGCGACATTTATTGTATAAAAACGTTCTATTAATTCATGTGTTGAGATTGTTTTATTTTGTACGAGTAGGTAAAGCTTAGAATTCAAAAGTTCAGTCATTAGTTTTTTTCCTTGAAATCCAATTTTTATATAAAAGGATCGAATTTGTTCTTTACTGTACAAAATTATTTATTGCAAATGTGGAATTTTTTCTCGAGCCTTGTTTAGAAAAAGGTTTTTTTTAAGGAACTAAAATCGTTTGCAACATATCACCAAAGTTATAAAAATATTTATTTCAAGATTATTAAAATGTTTGCAAAGCCGAAAATGTATTTCTCTTCTAACCTTTCTCAATATTCGTACAACTACAGACTAACTAGACTTTATATGCAAGTATTAACAACAATATATTACTTACCCAACCGCCTGAGAGTGTATGTGCTTAGTTCGAGCTGAGTCTTATTAGTTATTATGTTTTATGTATTTATCGAAATGGGCGCAATCAATAAAACCTCTAAGCAAGTTACCCATCACCTTACTTTGATCGAAACATGAGCTTAACACTGAATATATGTATTTTGAACAAAGTTTCAAATGACCTGAATTAGTATAGACTATACAATATATATATAGGACTAAATGTGAAAATCGAAATTATTGTTTTCATTAAGTTCTGCCAACAGATGTGGTCGATGTTAAAGAAGACGATGTTGATGATAATTTCAAGAGAATTTAAAGGAGTACACAAGTTATAGAAACATGTAAATTTACTTTAATTTTGTGCTTTCGGGAGTATGGGGATTATTATAATATACATATGTACAATACTGTGAAAAGTAATATTGTAAAAATTCAAGGTATAATGACGCACAAAGAGATATCAGTCGCTAAGTTAAAATTGTTGCAACTTTAATATGAACCTTCTCAAACACTTGTACAAAAATTTCAATTGGATTTAAAGGGGAGTTAACAATTTTTCCAAAAGCATTTTCATGAACTCGAAATAAAACAATTCTGTAAATCTTCTCTAAATAAAATCTCATAGTTCAAACGATCTCTAATTTGCGTTAAAATTTAAATGAAGCACTATATTGAACCAAGCACTATATTGAACAAATTAGGTTTCCAATATTTTTAGTGTAAACTAACTGAACCTTTTGCAAATTATTTGTTTGAAAATCTATGAAACAAATAATTTAACCAGTATTTTCGTTAACAATTCTGTAAGGCTCTTCATGACCCATTTCAAATAAAAACACCTTCAAACATATTCTTTTGAAAACTCACTCAAATTTTCTAAAAAAAAACTCTTTATAACTCTCACAGATTTTATTAATTTTCTGGTTTATGACACGAAACAGGAGAAAAGTTTTTTAAATTTGTTAAGGAAATCTGATTATTATTTTTTATTACAAAAGATTTATTTAAACAAATTATATTAATTAGAATGTCAGATATGGATGTCAAAATGAGTTTCCGGGTCTTAGAAAAATTGTTTGATTTAGTTTTTTAATGTGCTATATTCCAAAATTTAAAAATATTGCCAATAATCCGTTTAAAGTCGTTATAACTATTACAAGTTTAAAAAAAATTATTCATTGAAAGCAAAATTTACACAGCACTGAATATACATATACATATCTATACGAGTATTTAAGGTACTAAATGCCTTTTCCTTAAGAAAACATAATATTAGAGAAGGTAGAAATATACCGGGTTTATTGTTTGTATTTCAGTTATATATAGTATTTGAAAATTATATGACTCGTTCACTTGGATGCCAAGGTAAACATTTGAGAATACCTACTCTCTTAACCTAAGGGGATTCTGGTTCATTTTAAGTAGCACCCATCCACACATATACTTGTATACCTACCTTTTTAAGTCTAATTATTCCATAAAAGGATCGGTGAAAATATAAATCAGGGAGTAGGTATAGCTTTAATATCGAAGAAAATTATGCTTTCTGAAACATCTGGTTGTTTCGAACATCGATGATTTTATAGAGAAAATAATTTGGAGTGATTTAAAGTGAAATTTGCCGCTTCGGGCCAGGATGTATATGAGTGATGAGGTTCTTTATCCTATAAAAATATTAGAAAGGATTGTAATTAATAAATTTATTTTAACTTAAGAATTTTCGGTAAAGTTAAGTACATATATTGTTTGAAATGTTAGACATATTGAACATTTTACATATAACTACTACAACGAAGACATAACAATTTGGTTATGAGAAATTTCTTGTTATTTGCTGAATTTTGTTTTCGATATGTAAAACAAAATGTTTCATAAAATATCTAATTACACTTTTTATTACCTACGATATACCTACATACCTACTCTTCGAATTTCTAAGGTTTTATAAACAAATTTTAGAAGGTCCTAAAATAAAATGTTTGTAGTTAGGACTT
The DNA here is from genome assembly GCF_945859685.1 of Eupeodes corollae. Lineage (NCBI taxonomy): Eukaryota > Metazoa > Arthropoda > Insecta > Diptera > Syrphidae > Eupeodes > Eupeodes corollae. Next base: position 135,321,449 of record NC_079147.1, read on the forward strand.
TTTGCATCTCCAATTAGCCCAGTAAATCGAATACAATTAATATTTTATTGTCAGAACAAAATCTCACACTTAATTTGAAGAAGAATGTTGCCGTTGTATCACGTAACTAGCGCTTTTAGCTATCCGCAAAACGTATTTTGGTTCACATGCTGAATTGGAAAGACCATCTTCTTGAAAACAATAATTACCGGTGTCACACAAAACTGCATATAGAATAGCAATTTACACTTAAAAACACTTGAAGAATTGATGAAAGAAGATTTTTTGGTAAGTACCAAAATAATTGAGCATTTTAACAGAAAATGTACAACAACTACGCGGTACGCATATCATATTATCAACAGTTCTTCAGAAATAGTTTTGTATTTACCTTAAATAAGGTTTGAAGCATTGTTATACAAAAAGTTGGATGGTAAAACTTGATCTTTTATACCTTGGATTTAGGTCATTATATAAAGAAGATTCAACGTCTGAAGCTGCTTCTATACTACGACAACAAACACACGGATTAATAATTTCCAGAACTCAGCGGAGCATGTTTTACGAGAGGAACTGATTTTTGATGTCACCAGAAATTCTGCGCTTAAAAGAAATGGAAGGCTGTTAACAGAATTTTTTGATGACCTTGGGGCGTTTTTTTTTTATTGAATGGTGTTGCAAATAGTGACTATTGGGGTGAGCTTATAAGTTTGCAGGCCAAATCAGTAATCGACTTTTTTGGCTTTTTACACCAAACCGAAAACACTGTTTTCGCGAAGTTGTCGGTTTTGCCGGAAAACCTACATCGAAAACACAAGTTTTCCCATAAATTGTTGGTAAACCACAAGTTTTTATATAAAACCTCTCGAAAACTAGTTGCAATTTAAAGTTGAACTAAACAAACAAACCTTTCGAATAATTCAGCTAAAATTTATGTAAACAAAACAACTGATAGCTGCTGTTGAAACAAATATTTCATTTTGAAATAAATTTGATCGTGGTAAGTAATATTATTTATACAATTTCCTTGCAAAATAAGAATTATTGCCTTTTTTTATTTACAGAATATGGAAATCTGCCAACGTCAAGAATAAAAGACCCGGTGACTATTTGCGGCACTGGCGGTACTTTTATGATTTTCCAGAGTTTTAAACGTTCTTTGTTAAACGAGGAACAGGGATTCACTATAGCTACTGGCATGTGAATCCCCCCCTCAAGTACGAAGAAGTTCGTAATGAGGTTTCCAAGGGATGCGTCTTCGAACTCGTCGCCACAAATATGTTCGACGCTTTCGCTTAATACCTGGAGAAAGACTTTCCGGTAACTGCGTTCAATCATAAGGGTTTGGGAAAATTAACAAAGGCGATTAGTTCATTTGTGGAGGAGAATAAGTATGAAAGAAAATGTCTCGTCGATGATAAGTCGCAGCAATTTGCGCCAAAACATTCCACAGTGTGGGAATCGTTGTTCCAGTGAATAAAACCACAACAGTGGGCTATCGCCCCTTGATGGGAAGTGATGCCAACATCAAAAAGATCCTCAGTGCTTTGGACGATCCAGGCGAGTCCCCAAAAGAAGAAGCCAAAGAGATAGTCATGGAGAAATTGCAGCCCATCATTACAGCTTCAGTGATCGTTCTCGATGAGTGTGATTTTGGTACGAATCTGGAACTAGGAAATGACCTTTTCTGCTCCGGCCATAAGGACCTACGCGAAATCGTTCAGAATATTCTCAACCCCGCCTATAAGCTGCTCGGACGGCTATAGTATATGGCGATTCTGAAGGCACATCTGGCCAACAGAAGCAATAGTCAAAAGCTCAGTATTTTGAATTGAATTTGTTGTGAAAGAAGAAGACAATGTTTAAACTTTAGTTGAAACTCTTCGTCGAGACGAGCTAGTGTTACAGCCTTGTCTGCGCTGATATGCTGGTCTATCACAGTACAGAAAAGGTTAATCAACTTAATGGTGTCGACGACAAAGAAAAATCCTTAGAAAAATGTTTGCACTTCAAGAATTTTCAAAAAATTGTATCTTGAGAGAATACATACCACACAGAACATCTTCACTTTGTGAAAGGAAGTACTTGAATATTTTAATTTTTTCCGCATCTGAGGCAGTGGATGGTGAAAGACTGGGAGTTTTTTGTATGTTTGTATCGAAACGTTTGTTAAACCATTCAAGGACGGGATTCCATTCGTTCTTTTGAAATTTGTATAGATCTTAGTCTTCCTTAAAATCAATTTGATTAGTACCTCCATAAGGGTAAATTTTGTACCTCTTGCATTTCCAGATCGTTAAAATCATTGCAGAGTATATCGAAAGTTCTGCTGCTCGTTCTGAAATGTTGTTTGATATACTCATCATCGTTTACAAACATTTCACTAATAATTTAAGAAGAACAAAACTTTTTACACACAAATTTTCTCATCAATACAAAATTTGACATTTAAATGTCAAATAAAAACGTGTAAATGCTCGATGTGAACGATTTTCGGGTTTTCGAAAACTATTTGCCGAAAAAATTATTGTTGAATTTCTATTCTTAATTTACTGAGAAAAATTTTGTTTCACAATTTACATGGAATGCTCTTAACTTGGATTAAAAACAACAGCGAACTTAGCAAATTCCAAAATGGTTTCCGCCCTGGATATTCAACCACTGATCATATTTTTGCTATAACTAGCATTGCTAGAAAATATATCGAGAAGAATAAGCTATGTGCGTTTTATGAACTTTGCAGTGGCATTCGATACGGTGAATAGCCAGTCATTGATTTATAAATTGGAATCGATCGGAATATCAACAAAGTTTTTCATGTTGTCCATGAAATTTCTGGAGTCATTAAGTGCGCTGTATGGGATGGTTCCAAGTTTTCAGATGGGTTTGAGACGTCTATACCGCCGATCGGGTGGGAAATAGTTACATAACACCTATCACCATTTTTTTGGCAAGGGGTGAATCCACGATTTTTTTTGGACAACTGAAGAAATTGTTTTTAGCTTTATGCATCAAGGTGGGTCAATGCCCTGTATTATAGTGAAAACCGCATCCTGTTTGGAGGCTTGGTTGAGGAAATAAACAAATCGAAAGATAATTTGTGATGGGCTGGGTCAAAATTCCGTAACTTTTACTTTTTCACAAGTATTTCTGAAAAGAGAGCTCGCAGAAGCTTTTGGTTTGCAGTTGGTGATAGCATTAAAATACTCGATCTCGATATCGGGTTTTGAAATATTTTTGAAAATACTACTACGAAGAACGGAAAGTAATCTATGTTGAGAACAAGAGTGTGTATACAACTTGAATTCTATCCATTCAAAGAAAAATTGTATTAAGTCTTGAGACACTCCCATTTTAGATATCTATTATCGATCAATAAACATTATGCAGGTATTGCCCAAGCCTTTTCAAATAATTGTGTCCAAAACTTCAATAACCCTATCTACGTATCTGTATACTTTGTGGCATCGTGGCTTCAGCGAATACCTACATCATTTATCCAACAAGAATGAATATTCTACATTTAGCAACAACAACTTCGAACACGAGATAAGATATAGGTTCTAACGGAATCTCATCTATTTACCTTTCTTTGACAATAGATGGATGCAAAAGTTACAGCTATATTGCCAAAAGACGCCATTGTTTCAATCCACGTGCATAAAGTTTTACTTACTTACATGTTGTCATTTGTTTTGTTCGTGTCACCTACCGCTACCGCTACTGCTGCTACCAGTATCCAGCTTCCAGCATCTAGTATATGTACACCTACCACCTTTATCCCTGCAAGCAATCCAGTTCAACAAAAACAACACAAGCACATAGCTGAAATGACTCCGAGGATGACAACGAGGTTCAAGTCATTTGTCACTGGCATACAGCATCACACAAGAGGGAATGCGGGGAACGGCAAAGCGGCGCTCACCTTTAGAATAATAAACAGATGAGCAGCGAGGCTTAGTCCTTATACCTACCTACCTATACTCTTGTTGTTTCACGAACAAAAGTTCCCCTTGACGACGACGTCGACGACCGACTCTCATACCATCCATATAAAGCAACATTTAAACCCAAAGAAAAGTTTGGTATTTCTATTCCCTTTCCACCTTGCGACAAAATTGGACGCAAACCTAAAATAAGATGCAGCTTTTTTAAGCTAAACGAATATGGCTGAGCGGAATAGTAAATTAGTTGTATGTGAGGGTGTTTACAAATTGTAAATAGCTTACTTTGCGTCTCAAGCTTAAAAAAAGAGCTAACGCATAGCATAACATTGGAACAATATGAAGAAGAATCTATGAGTAGTAGGTATAGTATAGTAGGTAGATAAGCTGTGGAAATGGAAAGGTGATCTGATCGTGAGTGAGAGAGTGAAAATGATGCTGACATTTTTATTAACAGAATGTGAACATTGTGTGTAGGTGGTATGTATATTGTATATACATATGCGACTCTAGCGATAAAAAACAAGTTAGTCTTATTTTGTTGTATTTAATATTTACTTATAAACGTATCTAGAAGATAAACGCATATTTACTGAATGTAGCTGTATTAAGACTTTTTAAAGGTGAAAAGTTTAAGCTTCCAAGGAAATTTACGAACAAAAAGAACAAAGCTTATCCAAGAACTGGTTGAAAAAGTGAACTCCAAATTGTGGTTTTTCAGTAATGTCATCTCGCAATAATTAAAACTTCCAAAAACTTCAACAAACCTTACCTAAGAAAGGAAAAAAAATCATAAACAACTTTAAAAAAACCATAACACTTTAGTGAATGGTACATTTTGAGAGTAACTGTATAATTACACGCGATTTGATGGAAAATTTGCAATTATTATGATTGCTGGCGGGCATTTGCTATGAAGTTTGCAACATTAATTACTCGATACAATGAGACGTTTAGGGCGATTGCACAATGAATTGTTCAGTCTCAATCAGGTACGCATTCACAGGCATAAGCTACGCACGTGACAGGAACTGTCTATATAGATGATGAAATAAAATATGCGTGGGTTTTGGCTTTATTTCCATTGCCACTGTGACTGTATTAGTATTCACATTCCAAAATTAAGTTGAGATTCTTTGTAATTGATTTAAATTGTGTTAAACAGATTTGGGGTAAAAAGAGGTATTTGGGCTGATTCCAGCTTAATATGCTTCTGGCTATGCTGGCATGGGCTTAGACTGAACAGTCAATTTTGTAGAATAGCTTTTGACACTCTCTCCGCCATTTGTAGGTACATATGTAGATACGGTTTATGAGTAGGAAAAGAGGTTGGGATGCGACCCACGCTGATTACTTCAGATCCCGTCTGTCGATTTGTCCTGCTTAAAAGCTTTTCTATGTGTACTCGTATCAATTTTTACCAATTTTGCGTACTATTTTTTGCAGATTTTATTTTTTATGAAAAAACGGACTGTTACTGAATATCGAAAACAATATTATCTGTGAAATACAATAAGTTTGAAGCCAATAATTTTAATTTTTGAAAAGATATTTGAATCGAAAATCATTTTTTACCAACTTTTGTTAACTTTTCTTCGGTTTTTAATTTTTTGTAAAAAAAACTGAGAATTCGATTTTTTCAAAATTTTACTGAATGTTGACAACAATATTTTTTGAAAGATAAAAGTAGTTCAAAGCCAATATCTACAATTTTTGAAAAGAAAACCCGATATCGAGAATTTTCTCAACATTTTTCAGAATGTTGAAAACAATATTTCCTATAAGATAAATAAGTTTGAAGCCTAAATTTCAAGTTTTCGAAAAGATATTTTAATCGATATTCAATTTTTACCAACTTTGAGTAATGTTTTTTTTTCAGATTTCTATTTTTATAAAAAAAAAACTGTCAATTTGATTTTTCTCAAAATTGTATCAGATGTCAAAAACATTATTCTTCGTTGCACAAAATTGTTTTGGAGATGAAATCATATTTAAGTCGTAAAATTTTGGAGGTGACAATTTTTTTTTGATTTATAAAAAAAAACCGTTTGATGGATTTTTTCAAGATATATATGTACTTCTTTGACATCACGTTAAAATATATTATATAAAATTTAATTCAAGTCTCTAGCGTTTTTGATTCGTAAGGCACTTAGGGTTAACCAAAATTTGCACCTTTTTTTCAAACTGCTATGGTAAAAAAACCACCCACGCAATTTTCTTGAGAGCCCTTTCTGCCTTATTATCTGTATAACAAAATTTATTTGAAATCGATATCTATTCTGGTTCTTGAGCTATGGACGACGAAAAAAACGTCGCGAACGTACGGACGTACAAACGTACGTACACACGCACGCACAGACATCTTTCTTAAAATCTTTTATTTCGACTATAAAACGTCGAGGAATGTCAAAATTTTCAATTTGACAAATCGGACCCATTACAATAACTTCCTATGGGAAGTTAGTAATGTTAAACAAATGTAAACTACATGGTGGGTCAAAATTGAATTATGAGTTAAGAAAGGTAATAACTTTTAATTATTTAATTTTGTATCAATAATTATTAAAGGTATTAGTCACAAAGTAAGATTTATGAAGATTCTTTATTTTTTCATTAAAATTTACAAATATTTATACACAGTAAGGACATGGCTAATCTAACCTGATTTGGCATTCTATAATAAAAATAAAATGTAAAACGTAAACTAAAGATACTAAATAATCTCTACTACCCATACTAATTATTATAAATGCGAAAGTAACTCTGTCTGCTACTCAATCACACCTAAACTACTGAACCAATTTGCATGAAATTTGGTATGGAGTATTTTGATACCCGAGAAAGGACATATGCTACATTTTACTCAGGGAAAATGACCCATTACCATGGGAAAATTCAGGTGGGCCCATCGCTTTCACTCCTAAACTACTGAACAGACTTAAATAAAATTCGGTAAGGAAAAAGTTTGAGACTTAAGAAAGGAAATGAGGTACTTTTGACCTCGGGAAAACAATTCTTTCCGGGGAATCTGATCGATTTCACTCCTAAATTACCAAAGATTTGAATAGTAAATAAATTAGGTTGCGCAACAGTCCATGAAGAACCAGGACCATTCCTGTGTGCGAGTAATATTGCTTTTGTAGAAGATCACGTTATAAATATTACTGGGAAATATTTGTTTAAATTCGGGATGACCACACCACAGAGAATTGGGGGTGAGCAGTGTTTCAGTTTGGGAATTAAATTATGATACTGTCGCTCAGCATGTTCTGGAATAGTTTTTGACACAGTTATACACATAATTTCCAGCGCAGAAGGTGGTTTGCTCCAGGTGGCACAGGCAAAACTTTTTTTTTTGAATCTATTGTTAGCTCAAATTCGGAAAAATAATGGAGTTGCTTTAGCAGTAGCTTCCTTAGGAATACAGCTACGCTGCTTAGTAGTGGACGGACATCGCACTCGGTCTGAAACTGAGCCGTTGAACTTAGCGCTGACTCCGATCTCCGACGGGAATCTAGTCAAATCAAGCTCATTTCGGATCGATTTAGGTATACATATAAAGAATTGAGGCGATCTTTAAGCTCGCTTTAACACCAAATGTTAATAAATTACTCTACGAACAAACCCTCTCCTTGAATCAATTGTTAAATGAACTTTTCTGTATAAAATCTCAATTTCCAGACGTTTTCTTAACATTTATTTTTAAAAATTGTCCATTTTGTTAGTTTTAGTTAATTTGTTTGCTAAGTTAACTTTAACATTTGATTTTCCCAAAACTTTCTTTTATTTGTGTGTTTTTTTATTATTATTCTGACAGATCTTCTTTCAGTTGTACTAATTTTTAAATAAAAAAAGAGGTTGGGATGCGACCCACACTGATAACTTCCCATCCCGTCTGTCGATTTGTCTTGCTTAAAAGTTTGTCTATATGTACTAGTATCAATTTTACTAAATTTGCGTACTATTTTTTATAGATTTTATTTTTTATGAAAAACGGACTGTTGGATTTTTATATAAAAATCACTGCATATCGAAAACAATATTTTCTGTAAAATAAAATAAGTTTGAAGCCAATATTTTTAATTTTTGAAAAGCTATTTGAGTCGAAAGTAAATTTTTACCAAGTTTTAGTATTGTTTTTTTTTAGAGTTTATTTTTTTGTAAAAAAAACCGTCAATTCGATTTTCTTCAAAATTCTATCGAATGTTGAAAACAATATTTTCTATAAGATAAAATTAGTTTAAAGCCAATATTTTATAGTTTTGAGAAGATATTTGAGTCGAAAATCAATTTTTACCAACTTTTGTTAATTTTTTTTTAGGTATTTAATTTTTTGTACAAAAACTATCAATTTGATTTTTTTCAAAATTTTACTAAATGTTACAAGAATATTTTTTGAAAGATAAAAGTAGTTAAAAGCCAATATCTACCATTTTTAAAAAGATATTTGAGTCGAAAATCAATTCTTACGAACTTTTATACATTTTTTTTAAGGTTTTTATTTTTTGTAAAAAAACTGTCAATTCGATTTTTCTCAACATCTTTCAGAATGCTTAAAACAATATTTCTTATAAGATAAAATAAGTTTGAAGCCTAAATTTCAAGTTTTTGAAAAGATATTTGAATCGATATTTAATTTTTACGAACTTTGAGTAATGTTTATTTTTAGATTTTTATTTTTTATAAAAAAAACTGTCAATTCGATTTTTCTCAAAATTTTATCAGATTTCAAAAACATTATTCTCCGTTGCTCAAAATTGTTTTGGAGATGAAATCATATGTTAGTCGTTAAATTTAGGAGGTGACAAATTTTTTTTTCAGTTTTTTTGATTTAGAAAAAAAAACCGTTAGACAGATTTTTTTCAAAAAATATATTTTTTTGAGATCACGTTACAGTTTATTATATAAAATTAAATTCAAGTCTCTAACGTTTTTGGTTCGTATGATATTTAAGGTTTAACCAAAGTTTTCACCTTTTTTTTAAACTGCTATGGTAAAAAAACCACCCACGCAATTTTCTTGAGAGCCCCTGCATCTTTCTGCCTTATTATCTGTATAAAAAAGAAGTTAAAAATCTGGCTACTACGGATCGTTTTGTTGGTAATTTTTCACTGTACTATATAATATTATAGTATTATAGAATATAAAAAAAACGCATTTATTTATTGTAGATCAGCTCGATACTCTAAAGATAAAGCTTATAGCTTCGGTCGACATTTCGTTATTGAAACAGTTGGTTTCTGATGAAATCTAGTGATTGAGGTGCTTGTTAGTGTCATTCTGGAAAGATGCTGATTGAAATTTCTTTCGTCAATTTTATCAGTAATATATTAGAAAACATTAGATCCCATTCATCCTAATTAGACTTTATTAAGATTAGGTTAATGTCATGGGAGATGGCTACCTGAATCCATTCCTTGATAGGAGAGCCATTAGATTGAAGTCGCCTTACTATTAACGATTTCTGGAGACTTCTATCTTCTATCATCTATTTTCATCACTCTTATTAAGTAGTCGTACTTAAATTTAAGGTTGTGAGTCTATTTTTGCGTTATGCTAGACATAACGCAGATAGCATAATTCTGTGTTCAATTTGGTAATTTTAATAAGTTTTTGAAGAAAAGCCTTTGAAGTTCTTCAAACTCGTCGAGAGGCAAGCAACCAATAATCTGGGCCCCATAGTACAAGCATGTGTTTACAGTCACTTGAAACGAAGTATTTGGACACTATAATCGCGGTATTTGGACACTTGATTAATTATTGGATTTCCAAAAAGCGTGCTTCGAAAAGTTTAAATTATGTATTAGCAAACTTCTGAAATATTTAAACTCTTGCACTACCTCATTATAAAAACATTGTTGAACGACTAATTCTCGTCGGGAAGTTTTTTTCTTTAACGTGCCCTGAAAACCATTATATAGTTTGTTTTTATTTACATGTAAGCCCCATGTCTCGCAAAAAGAATTTAATTTGTTGATTTGCAGTTGCAAAGTGAACGGATTGTCAGAGGGTAAAACTAAGTCTCCCGCGTAAAGCAAAACTTTTACTTGGATATCAGTAATTTGTATTCCTCTTGGAAGTACATTACATACATCGTCAACAAAAAATGCAGCCCTAAAGACAACCGGCTATTGTTCCAAACCAGTCTGAAAACTCTGTTTCATCTTTAACCGAGGTGCTAGATGACACCAGAAAATTGAAATATATTGACAAAAATTTCCGGGAGATTCTTAGCTATGAGAGCTTATACATCAAAGTCTGTCTTTTAACCTTGTAAAAAGTCTACAAAACAAGCGTATACTTTCTTATTTTCTTAGATTTCCCAGCAATACCAGTCAATGCAAAAATAAGAATAATTGTTCAGATTCCCTACCGAACCCTCAGAAGAAAGAAAGCCTAACGTACAGAATTGAAACACGAATTTTTCGTAAAGTATCAGATAGGAAGTATAATGTCCAGCAAAATAGGTGGATTTATTTAAGTCAACTTTATCACTTAAATATCTTCACAGAAAACAATCTGGTGTAGTAAAATTCTGAGATTATTGAGGCTAACCAAATATTAAGTTCTTTAAAATTATTGGACCCTTTAGGGATGCTTTTGTTGGGGGAATTTGGATGAAAACAGCTCCAAATCGGTTTTTACAACTCTTCGCAATTAACTGTAGGCACCGGCACACCGAGTTGACCTGAGCGTATAATTCGTGTAGATGTTTCTGGACAAATTGAATTAATGCAAATGTATCATGTGTGTGAATCAAAAGGACTGTTTGACAGTCGTGGGTTAAAAGAGATGATCTAAGTAATGAATCAATGTAAAATCAACTCAAAGATACATGTAAAGACTATCTATGAAACTACTAGAAAAAATACATCGAATTTGGTTATTCTGTAAATGCAAATTGATCACATTTAGAGCTAAAATTCCGGTTTATTATTATACTACTAGCTGACTTAAAACTTCCTACCACAACAACTTTTAATTTCTGATGACTGGATGCTCTATGCATGTTTCAAATATTTAGTTATTTACTAAACATTTATAACTGAACTAAATTATCAAAACGAAAATTCTAAAAATGCAACCGTTTTATCAATAGAAAAATATATTGATAGACATTTTTTTATTTTTTATTGATAAAAGCGAAAAAAATTATTTAAAGCTTGTTGGTAAGCTTTATTTTTAGTTTCCTTGTTTGAAGCATAAACAAATAAATTGTTCTTCTAAACGCAAAAGCCCATAAACAGCTGACCAAGCTAACAATACGGATATTCTAAATTAATTCCGCAAACTTCCAACGATTGGTCTTGCGATTTCTTTATGGTCTTTGCGAAGGCCAAACGCACTGAAATTATAGTCGCTTGAAATCAAACGGCAAGTCAGTGGAATTCATCGGAAAATGTGGAATTAAAAAATTTTCTCCTTTGTTTTTCGCTTTGATAATTGTTGCTTCCTTGGAATTTTTCATGAACTTTTTTACAGTCGATCTTATACCTTTCGTTGATTAATGCTGGAACAAGATGACAACGGAACAACAACGGTTGTAAATTATAATCAAGGTAAATCTAGCGAATTGCGAAATTCCATAGAATAATTAACCACACCGTCGTTCATTGATAGCAGTATGTACTGATTCAAAGGCAATGTACCATCTAGGGTTAACATTTTGAATTGACGTGTTGAGGTCATAGACCAATATATGGTTGTTAAATAGTTGCGTTACATTAGAAAACATATTGTGGTAAATATAAACTACTACTTCCATTCCGTAAGCTGACATAAATAGTTAGAGAATATCATAAATCCAGTCAAGATGTCAGGATAGATGATAACAATAAATTTAAAATATTCCAAATTGGTGTGGTGATGAAAAAATGACGGAATCTTTAGGAGTATTTTCTCAATGAAAATCGTTCTCAAGAAATCGTAAGAGTTGACCCGTCTCAAGATAAAGTGAACACAAATGTTTATTAACAGATTTTAGTTGTTGGAACGAAGGTGGACCACGAACATTTAACAACAACAATAGAATGTAATAAAAAATGTATTCCTTTTTTTTTGTTTTTCTTTTAAGTTTTCTAGTTTTTTTTTCTAAACAATCCTTCAACTGTAAGAAACCAATTAAAAAAATCATCGAAATCGGTCGACCCGTTTATAATTAAGCTTTTCACATTTCGCGTTTAAGCTCACCACCTATACAATTGAGCTTTTTGTGAGATGTCGTTGGCCATATCTCAAGTAATTTAAAAGAAAATTGAAAAATTTGGTTCACCCCAAAAATATCTCGAGTAGCAATATAATGCTAGCGGCTTGTATACACATGAATATTATGACGTTATGAAATTAGGGTTGTTCTTAACAAAAAACTAAAAGAAAATACCTTGCGACCAAGAAATGTTATAAGCTACAAAATAATTTAAAGAATCAAAGAATAACGTTTTAGTCATCTGGTAAAATATTGGAAGAAATAGTTGTCTTACCAAAAAGAAAATCTTAATACCTGAATAATACTAAAAGTTGGTAAAAATTTATTTTCGACTCGATTATTTTGTCAACAAATAAAGATTTGAATTTAAAATTATTTTGTCGTATAAAGAATCTACAAAAAATACTAAACAAAATTATTGGTAAAAACCACTGTTCAACTTGAATACCTCGAGATTAGCTAAATGAAAGTATTAACTTCAAAATTATTTCATACTTTGCAACATTTTATACTTAACGTAACATAATGTTCTTAGAAAAAATATTTTTTTTTTTAGAAATACAAAATACTACTGAAATTGGCAGAAGTTATGGTTTTCAAACTTAAATTTTTTAAATTACAAAAAATGTAGTTATTTATATTTTGTTAAAATTCCATAAAAATCAACAAATGGGTAGGTACGTCAGTTAGTTTCGCTCACATCCCACCCTCTTTTTAAATTAAAAGTATCAAAACTGCTTCTACATGTGAAGGTGCGATATTTGAAGATGTGTCCTGATATTACTTCAAATGAATTAAATTTTAAGTATACTTGATTGTAAAATTGCATGTTCAAAAAATGTATATTCAAACACTCAAAATTAATTAATTATTAACTTTTGTATAAATTCATATAACGGACTTAACTATTCTTTTTTTGACGATATTTTTCAAACCCATAGGTTTTTGGGAAAAATCCAAATGTGGAATGCATGAGGTATATATTAGGTTAATATTGAAAAAATATAATATTGCAGTTTTTCCGAAGAAGGTCATAAAAAGTAACTGTTTTTTTGTAACAAATGAATAGGGACAAGAAAGAAGGAAGATCAAAGCGTGATGTCAGTGGAGCGTTTTTGAGCATTGCGACGCACGGAAGCGAAGAAGATGGGTTTAGTGGTCAATGAGGGCAGGACCAAGTATATGCTGTCATCAAAAAAGGACACTGAACGACGACGTCTTGGACAAAACGTCACCATGGACAGCTATAACTTTGAGGTAGTTAAGGACTTTGTCTACCTAGGCACCGCTATTAATGCAGACAACGACACCAGCGCTAAAATCAAACGAAGAATAACTCTTGCAAATCTTTGCACTTAGAAGGCAATTGAGAAGTAAAGTCCTCTCTCGAGCATGTAAAATCACCATCTATAAGACACTCATCATCCCGGTTCTCATCTATGGCGCTGAGGCCTGGACCCTGTCAAAGAAAGATGAGAGCGTCTTAGGATGCTTCGAGAGAAAAATTCTTTGGGTGATTTTTGGTCCAGTACGCATAGATGGAGAATGGAGGTGAAGATATAACGCCGAACTGTACGGGGTGTACAGCGACACTGACTAGTAAGCAGAATTAAAGTCCAACAGCTTAGATGGCTAGGTCATGTAGAGCGAATGGACATCAACGCTCCAGCCCGGAAGGTCTTCGAATCCAATCCCGAGGGACGGCGCAGTAGAGGAAGACCGCGACTCAGGTGGCGCACCCAGGTGGGAGAGGACCTCAACCAACTTGGCGTGCGAAACTGGAGACAGCTAGCTAGGGACCGAGCTGGCTGGAGACGCTTGTTGGTTGAGGCCCAGGTCCGACCGAACTGTAGCATCACCTTAAGTAAGTAAGTAAGTAAGAATAGGGACAAGATATTAAATTTACCTATTAGCGTGTTTTTAACCAGATAAAAAGATACTCTGATTGTTTTCGAGCTTAGTACGGTTATTGAATTGATAGAATTATAAAGCATGGAGGAAATAAGTCAGATTCGACCTTACCGGTATCTCGGCAAAACGATCCGTTTTATAGCCAGCTTCAACCTCAAGGACCCAGGGAGGTATGGAACAAAACAAAGAGAAGTATCAAAAAAGCCACATCATTTCAAGAAAGGCGGGATAGAGAGAGCTGCTTCAAATGCAAGGCTAGTAGATCCAGAATGCAGACCTATACAACACCAAAAATTGAATGCTGCACGTCATAGCCAACGCCTTAATTTTGCAACAAATCACATCAGGTGGAATCGATCTTAACAAACCGTCGCGTTGTTGTCTTTTACGATGAAAAATAATATTAATTTGGACGAAAGTTTGTCCCTATTCATGTGAGACGAAGTGTATGAAAATTGATATGCACTTGTAGTGACATAACGATTGAAAATGTTAGCAAAATTGCAGACCTCAAGTTGGTTGTTATTTGGGATTTTTTTTAAACTAGTCCTAGTCCTCATTGGTGTGGTCTTTTAAAGGATTTACATGTTTGTACAAAAAATGTTTTCTTTCTGTAAATGTGATGATGTTATAAAGTTATCTCACTTTGTAAGTGTGTAGTATTACATATTGTATCAAACTTTGAGCATCTACTTTCACCTTTTAACAACACTACCGCACAACTGAAATGATATAACCTTCTACATTGCATTATGCCGCTCACAAGACTTTTTATCTTTTCAATAATAAAGGCTCAACAAAGAGCAGAGAAAAATGCAGACTACAATCTCCATACCTCAGTTTTATTAATGGCATTAAAACTTTAATTGCAATAAAGAGCGCGGCTAGTGTAAATATGTACTCTACGTAAAAACATTAAGTACATTAAACATACTGTACTCGTATTTGTAGGAACATAAGCGTTAGCGATGACCACTTAAATGAACATTCAAAAGCATTTGTGCATAAAAAGCCATTGCACTTAATGTTCAGATCATGCGGCAAGTTATACTAAGGGGAAATAAAAAATTACCAAAGCACTTTATGTTGATAAAAATATGCTTTTGGTCAGAAAACCACTAAGTGGCGTGTGGCGCGTTTAGAGTACAACCTTAGTTTTGACCGTTGAACAGTTGTTTTGTTTTACCAAATCCCGAACAGCTTTTAAGGTTTATTTACTCGTATTAATTCACTGTAAGTGTATAATTATGGACTTTTACCATTGCTTTTCTTTTGCAAAAGAACCAACAATATAATACAAATAAAAATATTAACAAATACAAATTATTCTTATAAATGTTTATAATTAAAAATTGACACATATTTTTATATCTAAAAATTCTAGGTGCGAAAGTTTTGAATTCATGAAAAAGGAACCCATGATCTTTATTAAAATCGTTACAGTAAACAAATATTAATTTATAGTGCTAGAAATGCTACTAAAAAGGTTACGATACGGTTAAGTATACTTCAATAGTATTCTGGAAAACAAAAAATGATTGAAAGGAATTCTTAGACTGGGATATGTAAAGCGTACACATTACACTTACATCAGAAAAGTTTTTGGGCAAAGCTTAAACAATGTTATTTTATGTTTTGTAAAGGAAACTGACAAAATTAAAATAACTTAATGATATTAACCTAACATTTAAATATGTCAAGGGCTTAAGTGACAACTTTAGCTATTAGATTTGTTTTAAACAATGTTGTCCAAACAGGTTAGTTTGGTATAAGTATTTAATTTGGACGACTCCTTTCGTATGAAAGCATTCTAAGGTTCGAACATATTTACTTTCTTACGTGGCGCTACAGTCCTGTGTGAACTAGGGCCTCAACCAACAAACGTATCCATCTAGCTCGGTCCCTAGCTAGATGCCTCCAGTTTCAGGCCAGGTCACTTTCCACTTGTGCGCGCCACCTGATCAGTCGACCTCTACTGTCCTATGGCCTTCTCTGTCTGTCCTATGGGTGTGAACTCGAAGACTTTTTTTTGTATATTTTTTGAAATAAATCCATTTAACGGTTTTTTATTATAAATTAAAAAAAAAATGTGTCACCTCTAAAATTTTACAATTTCATGATATGATTTCATCTACAAAACAATTTTGTGCGACGAAGAATAATGTTTTTGTATAAAAAATAATAATCTAAAAAAACGTTACTTAAAGTTGGTAAAAATTGAATATCGATTCAAATATCTGTTCAAAAACTTGAAATTTGGGCTTCAAACTTGTTTTATGTTATAAGAAATATTGTTTTCAACATTCTGAAAAATCGAATTGACAGTCGACCGTAGATCACACGAAGACCTTTTCTCTCGAACTCACCCAAGGTGCTTTAATTCGCTTTTGTCATAGTCCATGCTTCTTCACCGTATAGCAGTACGGGGATGATAAGGGTCTTATATAGCGACACTGTGGTCCCTCGAGAGAGGACTATAATGCTCAATTACTATCTTAGCTCATAGAAACAGCGGTTAGCAAGAGTAATTCTTTGTTTGATCTCAGTGCTTGTGTTGTTTTCTGCGTTTACAGAGGAGCCTAGGTAAGCGAAGTCCTTGACTACCTCAAAGCTATGTAAGTCGATTGTGAGGTTTTGACTAAGACGTCAATGTTGTATGTCCTTTATTGACGACTGCATGTACTTTGTTTTGCCCCCATTAACCGTTAAACCAATTTTTGACGCCTCTGCTCAATAATCAGAAAAGCCCTATTGTTATCACTCATGATCTATAACTGGACAGACTTTTGAAAAAAAAAAAAGTGTTGACGTGGGAGCGGTGCAGTATTCGTTCAAATACGATGTAAAATAAACCGCATGGATGTGCCTCACTTTGTCTAAGACCTTTTTTGACATTAAAAGGCTCTGCTAAGTTGTTTCCAACCTTCATGGAGAAGCACGAATTCTCCATGGTCATTCTGCACAAACGGACGAATTTGGCAGGGATGCCAAGACTAGACATGGCTCTATACGGTTTGTCCCTATAGATGCTGTCATATGCGGCCTTTGAAATCGATGAAAAGATGGTGGGTGTCGAATTTATAATCTTGGTTTTTTAAAGGATCTGCCATAATGTGAATGTTTGATCGACTGTGGACTTTCCTGGTCTAAGACCACACTGATAGGGGACCATCAGGTTCTTGACTATGGGATTTAGACGGCAGACAAGATTTTATTAGCGATATTAAGTAGACTGATGCCTCTATAGTTGGTACAGTTAAGAGGATTTCCTTTTTTCAGAATCGTGCAAACAATACTGAGGTTCCATTCCTCGGGCATACTTTCCTCCAACCATATCTTACAGATAAGTGGGTGCATGCTCCTAACTAAATTATCTCCAGATGGCATTCAAACCATCCGCTCCAGCGGCTTTGTTAGACTTCAGCTAGGATATGGCAATCTTTACTTCGTCTAAGACGAGAGGACGGGATTGTTGGCTTTCGTTGTCTATGTTGAATGGATCATCCTGCGTGACAGTGCAATTCGGTTTGTCGTCACCATTATACAATCTGCAGAATCGGTCCTTCCATATCCTCAGCATTGACTGCGTTTCCACTTTGATGTTTACACTTTCTTCTTTTTGTTTCACCTACTCATAAAACTTTCGAACTGCACTCCTTTTTTTTGCCTGCCGAAATTCCTCATCAAATCAGGTGTTCCTTGTTGGTGGTTGCTTAAAACCCAGCACGTCAGAGGCGGCTTCTCTGATTACATCTTGGCAATATTGAAACTGGTTTTCGATACGTTGGCGGAACAAAACTTTGAGAGAGGTGACTTGTAACTCGGTCGAAGAAGGATTTGGCGTTCTCTTGCGATTGTAACCGTTCGACGTTGTATCTTCTCCCAGCATTTCCCTGTTTTGCCTAGGGTCTGGAAACCCGAAGTACTACCTTGGCTACAACGAGGTAGTGGTCCGAGTTGATGCTAGCTCCTCGGAAAGGTCGGACACCTATGATGCTGGAAGCGTGTCTGGCGTCGATCGGAACATGGTCAATCTGGCTGACAGTAGATTGATCTGGAGAACTCCAAGTTCCTTTGTTTTGTTTGGATGTTGAGGTGTGGAAAACGCGTAAAGGCTGCCATGACGTTTTGTCCCACTGAAAAATCGATGAGCGTGAATCCGGTGTAGGAAGTGTTGTCTAACAGGCTGTTTTTCCCGATTATTCCACCAAATCGTCCAAGACAATTTTAATATCGTAGCTAGCACACTGATCATATGTTTTGACTAAGAGGTCGAAGAACATATCTTCTTCTCTTCTGTGGGGACATCGCCGTAGTGGATTTTATTTTCATAGGAAAGGAGACACTCTTCGAAGAGAATAAACGTGAACGAAGGTTGATACTATTGGTTATTTTAAGAGTTTTTTTTTTAGACAGCAATGTATTGGTTTTGGTATATCAATTCATGAGAATCTGTGGAACGAAGGAAAAAATTGTTGTTTCAAAATTTTACTTAAGCAAGGTTTGAAGGTTTCTTTTAGCATATTCAGATGAGAACGCTTAAAACGGTATTTAAGCTGTTGGAAAATTTCCTAATGAATATTTTGTTATAGTTTTGGGGTTGCTTGAACTCCGCGTTGAGCGTAATTTGGGTTTGTTTTAATGGCCTACAACCCATGATGTTCTTTTTATAGCTAAAACAAATTGTAAAGTGTCAAGCAGATTTCAAAAACTAGTTGCATATATGTTGTTATCAAATTTAAGGAACGTTATAGATGAGAATTTTTTTTATTAGAGATTTTGATTTAACGCTACGAGGAATCACATACTATTAACTTCCTTTTTGGTTATTTCGCCATTTTATTTTCTGATTTCAAGAGTTTTCTTAACAGAAATTGTTACGACTAAAATAAACCCATAAAGTATATTAATTTATGATAAATAAAGTAATTCAATACTTTGATTTGAAACCAAAGTTTTTTTGCTCTTAATTTCAAGCTTACGAAGAATAATTTTGAATATGTTATAATTTTTTAATGCGTTGTGGTTATTAAAATTCCAAATTTAAAAGTGATAGTTTGTCAGAAATATGACCATAGTTCATGGTTCACACTTTTTGGTTCTCAGTTCAAAAATTGAATCAATAAATCAAATTAAATCTTCTTAAAAAAAACCAGTGGAAAGGGAAAAATTGTCAAAGTTAATAAATCAAGTCAAACACCCAAAAAGTCGAAAATGTATTATGGATTATGGAACAGCTAAGGTGCGTAGAGTTAATATGTGTCTGTGTTTCATGTGTCCACTATTGAAATTTTGTGAACCTTCTTGTTGAAAAGTGAAAAGTGTTTTTTTTTTCATAAGTCAAAATATTAACAAAAAGTGGAAAGTTTGTACGAAGTGAGGAAAGAAGTTGTTAAAAACAATTAAAAGTGTAAGAATTTAATTAAATAAATAAAGTAAAATGACTCGCGAAAATTTACTGGTGGATGTTGTTTTTTCTAATTTTTGGTTGTCTCTTTCTAACTTTTTTTCAAAATTTGTTTTAATTTCAATGTTTTGTTTTTTTTTTCAGATAGTGTACTCAAATAAAGGAGGAAAACAACTATAGAAAAGAATGGTTACCTCTTACACTTGTAGAAAGAAGGGGAGAAAAAAGCTTCTGGTGCTGTACTGAAAGAAAGTCTTTGCGATTCACTGAAAGACTTCACACAGTCGATGTTGGTGACGTGGTGGTGGTTTCCAACAAGGTGAACGACCATACCCAAGTTCCTGTGGCTTTCCAAAAAGAAGTCTAAAAGGCCAACCAATTTAAGCTAAAAGACAAAAAGGCACTGCCCCTAAGCGTTATAATCAGGGACTCAATCACAATGGTCGAGCCAACTTGTCAACCAAGCCTTCCCTCAAAGGCAGCTCAAAAGATGAGGATTCATCGAGTCCTAGAAATCCTGGTTAACGACCCCACTACGCTGTATTTGTATTGTATTATCAAGCACATTAAGTATACCGACCGACGACGGTGAGCTCTTTGTGCCTTCCGAGAATTCATATCCGGGTGGCAAAAACATTTTTTTGGGACCAAGGCAAACCACCCAGGTTTTGTCAGAGGAAAAATGCTGGCTGGTGGATGGTACATTCGCAGTGTTGCCAACAATAATGGGACAATTGTTTTTCGTGCATGGCCATATTATTGGAATTGTTTGCCCTCTGGTCTTTTGCCTAATGAGCCGGAAATCGAAGGAGGCGTATGAAGAATTTAGCTGCAACTCCTCAAATGCGCCTGCGAGTTCAATATCCTCCAGAAAGGATAATTTAGGAATTCGAAATGGCCATCATTAGATCCCCCCAAACATTCCTGCAAACACCCAGGCACACGGGTGTCTATTTCATTTTTGACTAATAATTTAACGGAAAGTCCAAAATTTGGGCTTTTAAGTTAAATATGGGCGAAATGAATATTTCGCCATGGAAATAAGAATGATAAAAGCACTGGCTTTTGTGACCCCAAGCGAGGTCCTTGTCTATTTCGAGGCAGCATTCGGGGCCGTGCCAAAAGCAAAACGCTGGCAAAGTGTTTCAAAAGGAACTACTTGGGGACCTCCTCATCGAGACCACGTACTTTTGGACAGCGCGTACGGCTGCTAGTGAAACTAGTTTTCCTAGAACCCAAAACAGTGTCGGAGCATGGCATAGACGGCTTAAGGTTGTAGTAAGCCAAAGACATGCAGGCCTATACAAACTTATTGGAGGCCTCTCAAAAGAATGCATTCTTTCAAAACTGGTAGTTTAGAGAGTTCGGTGGGAAGAAGAGCCACCAACCACCAAGGCAATGAGGAGGAACGAGAAGCTGCAGAGGGTGTTGAGCAGCATGATATCTAGCGACAAAGCCCAGTATTTAAGAAACGTTGCTCACAATAAATGAACGTGAACCAATCCGTCCTTTTCAGGACGACCAATAATTATGTACAAATTTTTTTTCAAAACAGTACCTATGGATGGCCGCTTCGAGAATTTTCAGGATTTTAACTTCCATTTTCGGGGTTACACCCCGTAAAGTCAACAGACAGTCGTCTATATAAACAACTTTTTTTCAATAAAAACAACTGTGTGTGGCCCGCTTCGTGGGTTCTCAGGATTTGAACTCCCTTTTTCGGGGTAACATCCGATCACGCAACTCCGTTGATCCGCTTATGGTATGTAAAGACGCGAAGCAGACGCCTAAAAAATAAGTAATTGATGACAAGTATCAGGACTTTAGTTTGTGTTAGGAAAATAAAAATCGCTAAATTTATAAAATATCTGCTGATTAAATCTTTTCTTATACGACCCCTCCTGGATCCTCCATTGATTAAAAGTTTATGAGTTTATGCCGCACAACTGGAATAGAGCTGAATTTTCAATTAGTATTGTGTTCTTGGCCCTATAATAGTTAAAACACTCAGAGAAAAACAGACAGGCTAAATTCAAGTACGAGCGTGTTTATTTTTATTTTGACTCAAGATTTGTGTTTCTCAAACATAGGTACAATTTTTATATTCCAGTTCTGCCGTATTTGTTAAGTTAAGCTTCAAATCGAAAATAAAGATATTTCAGTCGAAAGTAAATTTTCACCAAGTTTAAGTAATGTTTTCTTAAGAATTTTATTTTATGTAAAAAAAACTCTGAATTTGATTTTTCTCAAAATTTTACCGAAAGTTGAAAACAATGTTTTTTTTTTATAAAACAAAATTAATTTAATGCCAACATCTCAAAGTTTTTAAAAAAAATTGGAGTCGAAAATAATTTTTTAAGAACTTTTAGTAATTATTTTATTACAAAATTTATATAAAGTCGATTCTCTACTGGTTCTTGAGGTATGAAAAAAAAAACTCTCCCAGATGAAGACCGGTGGAATACATCCGTTACCATTATTTAAAAACCCGATCACACAAAATTATCGAAAACAATAAATAATTATTGTTGTTGTTGGTACATAAATTGTTATTTCAAAAAACTCTTACAGAATAATAGTGCGTTAACAATTACACTGCTTAAACAACTAAAGAATTATTATGAACTTAATCCTCCAGCCGTTATAATATGGGTTCAAAAAGGGCTGCTTATGTTTTGAAAAATTTGTTTAACAAAGGAATTAAAATAAATTAAAAAAGGAAATAATACATATGTATGTATGCGGAATTTCAACACGTTTCACAAAATTCATATCTTTTTGTTCGTATTTCAAAAAGATATTTTAAAGTTTAACTATTGTATCCTTAACAAAAACAAATGTACATGTATGTGGTGGATAAACCCATTCATTTTAAAACTTACTAAACGAAATTTTTGTCCACTTTTAAATGAAGCACTAATGAAAAATAAGGATATGGTGGCAACGATACAAAACGGATTTAGGAAGTGTGGTTTATACCCATTGAACCCTGCAGCTGTGGACTACTCAAAATGCGTCAGGAACAATGTTGAAAATTTGCTGATTGCTGAAGCTCCGCATCTATCAAATGCCGAACAACCTACGGAATTGAATAGGTTTAAGATCACTGGTGAAGTTATAAGAGAATTGTCTGAGCAGTTACAAAATGCTGGAGTTGATGTTGATACCATCTTAAAGGTAATTGAAGCTGAAGCATCAAAAGCAAAAGAAATATCAGCACCATCGCTAGACATTACGGTTGATGCTGCTCTTGGTAGGGTCCCGGGACTCCTAGGAGATTTAGGCACGGGGGTTTATAATCTGAATATTGATGGATCCCTTGAAAAAGATATACCAGAAAACTGTGATGTAATTGTGGACCCCTTAAATTTATTGTCGCCTTCATCAATAATAGATTCTGAAAATATTCATTCCACGCTTCAATCTTCAAGCCTACCAATTTTGACAATTCCTTCGGATCCAAGTGAAGTTTCAATTTTACCCAAAGAACCATCGACATCAAGTGGATTGAAAAGTAATCAATTGCCATCACCACTTTCCACTCATCTGTTTTATCCCAAGCCTACTTTTTTCGAAAAAAAAAATAAAATTAGGCAAGGAAACGTTACAAGGTCACCGAGCGCGATTTCGTCGGATGCTTGGAGGGAAATCTATGCAAAAAAAGAAAAGGAAAAAAAGGATAAAATTGATGGCATAGAAAAAAGAAAACAAGCAAGATCAACAAAAAAGATGGACAAAAAAGCAACATCGTTAAAAAAGAAAATTATTAAAAAAAGAGAGAAGTGTCACGAGTGCTTCGACGAGCTGCAAAGTGATATTGAAGATGAAAGCCTAAAAAACATCGGGTGTGATAGCTGTGCCAGATGGTTTCATCTCAGCTGTACTTCAATGGCAGATTTGGGATATGAATTAGCATCAAAAAAAGACTATAATTGCAAACATTGCTGTGATAGCAACAACCTTAATTAATATTAAGATACCTAGATATAAGTAATAATATAATAAGTTTATTTTTATTTTTATTCTGTGATTTAAAAAAAAACTTAGTTTTTTTTAGCAAGCTGTTTGTGAAGTTACATTATTATAATTTTTTTTTTACATAAACATACCTAAATACTTATTAATTTATTGTTTTAAAGACTAGTTTACTAAGAAAAGTGGATTGTTAACCTTTTTATAAGAACTAAACTATTTTTCGTTTGTTTTTGTGTTTTATGATGTAACTATCAAATTTAAAAAAATATGATTTTTTTATATAAACTGAACTGAAGTATTATTAATTTTTTTATAAACATGAGCTGTGTCCTTATTTTTTAATTGCTAAGTGATAACTTTTATATATAAAAAAAATAACTTTGTAACCTTTAAAAGTGCCAAACTGAATTATTTTATTGTTCATTTTTGTTTTTTTTCTTATACACTTTAAAAAAAATATTAAAGTATATGTATATATTTTTTTCAAAAACTAACGGTGTTTCATTTCATAAGAAACGGAGAAGAAATACCTATTAATTCGTACAAAATTTTCGTGTCCGGATACTAAAATAAAATTGTCCGGAAACTAAATTTTTCTGTCCGGATACTAGTGCAAATCGACTTTTTTTAGATTTCTAGTTATTAAATAATTATGGTGATAAATTTGCGAAGTTTGTTTATTTTATGCTATCAAACATTAAACAAGCTTTCAGATGCAGTATTACAATCTTTCGAAGCTTTAATAGCAAGTCGAAGAATCAAATTCAAAGATAACAAATGTGTTAAGTGTCCGGATACTAGTGCCTTTACCCTACATCATTTATCCAACAAGAATGAATATTCTACATTTAGCAACAACAACTTCGAACACGAGATAAGATATAGGTTCTAACGGAATCTCATCTATTTACCTTTCTTTGACAATAGATGGATGCAAAAGTTACAGCTATATTGCCAAAAGACGCCATTGTTTCAATCCACGTGCATAAAGTTTTACTTACTTACATGTTGTCATTTGTTTTGTTCGTGTCACCTACCGCTACCGCTACTGCTGCTACCAGTATCCAGCTTCCAGCATCTAGTATATGTACACCTACCACCTTTATCCCTGCAAGCAATCCAGTTCAACAAAAACAACACAAGCACATAGCTGAAATGACTCCGAGGATGACAACGAGGTTCAAGTCATTTGTCACTGGCATACAGCATCACACAAGAGGGAATGCGGGGAACGGCAAAGCGGCGCTCACCTTTAGAATAATAAACAGATGAGCAGCGAGGCTTAGTCCTTATACCTACCTACCTATACTCTTGTTGTTTCACGAACAAAAGTTCCCCTTGACGACGACGTCGACGACCGACTCTCATACCATCCATATAAAGCAACATTTAAACCCAAAGAAAAGTTTGGTATTTCTATTCCCTTTCCACCTTGCGACAAAATTGGACGCAAACCTAAAATAAGATGCAGCTTTTTTAAGCTAAACGAATATGGCTGAGCGGAATAGTAAATTAGTTGTATGTGAGGGTGTTTACAAATTGTAAATAGCTTACTTTGCGTCTCAAGCTTAAAAAAAGAGCTAACGCATAGCATAACATTGGAACAATATGAAGAAGAATCTATGAGTAGTAGGTATAGTATAGTAGGTAGATAAGCTGTGGAAATGGAAAGGTGATCTGATCGTGAGTGAGAGAGTGAAAATGATGCTGACATTTTTATTAACAGAATGTGAACATTGTGTGTAGGTGGTATGTATATTGTATATACATATGCGACTCTAGCGATAAAAAACAAGTTAGTCTTATTTTGTTGTATTTAATATTTACTTATAAACGTATCTAGAAGATAAACGCATATTTACTGAATGTAGCTGTATTAAGACTTTTTAAAGGTGAAAAGTTTAAGCTTCCAAGGAAATTTACGAACAAAAAGAACAAAGCTTATCCAAGAACTGGTTGAAAAAGTGAACTCCAAATTGTGGTTTTTCAGTAATGTCATCTCGCAATAATTAAAACTTCCAAAAACTTCAACAAACCTTACCTAAGAAAGGAAAAAAAATCATAAACAACTTTAAAAAAACCATAACACTTTAGTGAATGGTACATTTTGAGAGTAACTGTATAATTACACGCGATTTGATGGAAAATTTGCAATTATTATGATTGCTGGCGGGCATTTGCTATGAAGTTTGCAACATTAATTACTCGATACAATGAGACGTTTAGGGCGATTGCACAATGAATTGTTCAGTCTCAATCAGGTACGCATTCACAGGCATAAGCTACGCACGTGACAGGAACTGTCTATATAGATGATGAAATAAAATATGCGTGGGTTTTGGCTTTATTTCCATTGCCACTGTGACTGTATTAGTATTCACATTCCAAAATTAAGTTGAGATTCTTTGTAATTGATTTAAATTGTGTTAAACAGATTTGGGGTAAAAAGAGGTATTTGGGCTGATTCCAGCTTAATATGCTTCTGGCTATGCTGGCATGGGCTTAGACTGAACAGTCAATTTTGTAGAATAGCTTTTGACACTCTCTCCGCCATTTGTAGGTACATATGTAGATACGGTTTATGAGTAGGAAAAGAGGTTGGGATGCGACCCACGCTGATTACTTCAGATCCCGTCTGTCGATTTGTCCTGCTTAAAAGCTTTTCTATGTGTACTCGTATCAATTTTTACCAATTTTGCGTACTATTTTTTGCAGATTTTATTTTTTATGAAAAAACGGACTGTTACTGAATATCGAAAACAATATTATCTGTGAAATACAATAAGTTTGAAGCCAATAATTTTAATTTTTGAAAAGATATTTGAATCGAAAATCATTTTTTACCAACTTTTGTTAACTTTTCTTCGGTTTTTAATTTTTTGTAAAAAAAACTGAGAATTCGATTTTTTCAAAATTTTACTGAATGTTGACAACAATATTTTTTGAAAGATAAAAGTAGTTCAAAGCCAATATCTACAATTTTTGAAAAGAAAACCCGATATCGAGAATTTTCTCAACATTTTTCAGAATGTTGAAAACAATATTTCCTATAAGATAAATAAGTTTGAAGCCTAAATTTCAAGTTTTCGAAAAGATATTTTAATCGATATTCAATTTTTACCAACTTTGAGTAATGTTTTTTTTTCAGATTTCTATTTTTATAAAAAAAAAACTGTCAATTTGATTTTTCTCAAAATTGTATCAGATGTCAAAAACATTATTCTTCGTTGCACAAAATTGTTTTGGAGATGAAATCATATTTAAGTCGTAAAATTTTGGAGGTGACAATTTTTTTTTGATTTATAAAAAAAAACCGTTTGATGGATTTTTTCAAGATATATATGTACTTCTTTGACATCACGTTAAAATATATTATATAAAATTTAATTCAAGTCTCTAGCGTTTTTGATTCGTAAGGCACTTAGGGTTAACCAAAATTTGCACCTTTTTTTCAAACTGCTATGGTAAAAAAACCACCCACGCAATTTTCTTGAGAGCCCTTTCTGCCTTATTATCTGTATAACAAAATTTATTTGAAATCGATATCTATTCTGGTTCTTGAGCTATGGACGACGAAAAAAACGTCGCGAACGTACGGACGTACAAACGTACGTACACACGCACGCACAGACATCTTTCTTAAAATCTTTTATTTCGACTATAAAACGTCGAGGAATGTCAAAATTTTCAATTTGACAAATCGGACCCATTACAATAACTTCCTATGGGAAGTTAGTAATGTTAAACAAATGTAAACTACATGGTGGGTCAAAATTGAATTATGAGTTAAGAAAGGTAATAACTTTTAATTATTTAATTTTGTATCAATAATTATTAAAGGTATTAGTCACAAAGTAAGATTTATGAAGATTCTTTATTTTTTCATTAAAATTTACAAATATTTATACACAGTAAGGACATGGCTAATCTAACCTGATTTGGCATTCTATAATAAAAATAAAATGTAAAACGTAAACTAAAGATACTAAATAATCTCTACTACCCATACTAATTATTATAAATGCGAAAGTAACTCTGTCTGCTACTCAATCACACCTAAACTACTGAACCAATTTGCATGAAATTTGGTATGGAGTATTTTGATACCCGAGAAAGGACATATGCTACATTTTACTCAGGGAAAATGACCCATTACCATGGGAAAATTCAGGTGGGCCCATCGCTTTCACTCCTAAACTACTGAACAGACTTAAATAAAATTCGGTAAGGAAAAAGTTTGAGACTTAAGAAAGGAAATGAGGTACTTTTGACCTCGGGAAAACAATTCTTTCCGGGGAATCTGATCGATTTCACTCCTAAATTACCAAAGATTTGAATAGTAAATAAATTAGGTTGCGCAACAGTCCATGAAGAACCAGGACCATTCCTGTGTGCGAGTAATATTGCTTTTGTAGAAGATCACGTTATAAATATTACTGGGAAATATTTGTTTAAATTCGGGATGACCACACCACAGAGAATTGGGGGTGAGCAGTGTTTCAGTTTGGGAATTAAATTATGATACTGTCGCTCAGCATGTTCTGGAATAGTTTTTGACACAGTTATACACATAATTTCCAGCGCAGAAGGTGGTTTGCTCCAGGTGGCACAGGCAAAACTTTTTTTTTTGAATCTATTGTTAGCTCAAATTCGGAAAAATAATGGAGTTGCTTTAGCAGTAGCTTCCTTAGGAATACAGCTACGCTGCTTAGTAGTGGACGGACATCGCACTCGGTCTGAAACTGAGCCGTTGAACTTAGCGCTGACTCCGATCTCCGACGGGAATCTAGTCAAATCAAGCTCATTTCGGATCGATTTAGGTATACATATAAAGAATTGAGGCGATCTTTAAGCTCGCTTTAACACCAAATGTTAATAAATTACTCTACGAACAAACCCTCTCCTTGAATCAATTGTTAAATGAACTTTTCTGTATAAAATCTCAATTTCCAGACGTTTTCTTAACATTTATTTTTAAAAATTGTCCATTTTGTTAGTTTTAGTTAATTTGTTTGCTAAGTTAACTTTAACATTTGATTTTCCCAAAACTTTCTTTTATTTGTGTGTTTTTTTATTATTATTCTGACAGATCTTCTTTCAGTTGTACTAATTTTTAAATAAAAAAAGAGGTTGGGATGCGACCCACACTGATAACTTCCCATCCCGTCTGTCGATTTGTCTTGCTTAAAAGTTTGTCTATATGTACTAGTATCAATTTTACTAAATTTGCGTACTATTTTTTATAGATTTTATTTTTTATGAAAAACGGACTGTTGGATTTTTATATAAAAATCACTGCATATCGAAAACAATATTTTCTGTAAAATAAAATAAGTTTGAAGCCAATATTTTTAATTTTTGAAAAGCTATTTGAGTCGAAAGTAAATTTTTACCAAGTTTTAGTATTGTTTTTTTTTAGAGTTTATTTTTTTGTAAAAAAAACCGTCAATTCGATTTTCTTCAAAATTCTATCGAATGTTGAAAACAATATTTTCTATAAGATAAAATTAGTTTAAAGCCAATATTTTATAGTTTTGAGAAGATATTTGAGTCGAAAATCAATTTTTACCAACTTTTGTTAATTTTTTTTTAGGTATTTAATTTTTTGTACAAAAACTATCAATTTGATTTTTTTCAAAATTTTACTAAATGTTACAAGAATATTTTTTGAAAGATAAAAGTAGTTAAAAGCCAATATCTACCATTTTTAAAAAGATATTTGAGTCGAAAATCAATTCTTACGAACTTTTATACATTTTTTTTAAGGTTTTTATTTTTTGTAAAAAAACTGTCAATTCGATTTTTCTCAACATCTTTCAGAATGCTTAAAACAATATTTCTTATAAGATAAAATAAGTTTGAAGCCTAAATTTCAAGTTTTTGAAAAGATATTTGAATCGATATTTAATTTTTACGAACTTTGAGTAATGTTTATTTTTAGATTTTTATTTTTTATAAAAAAAACTGTCAATTCGATTTTTCTCAAAATTTTATCAGATTTCAAAAACATTATTCTCCGTTGCTCAAAATTGTTTTGGAGATGAAATCATATGTTAGTCGTTAAATTTAGGAGGTGACAAATTTTTTTTTCAGTTTTTTTGATTTAGAAAAAAAAACCGTTAGACAGATTTTTTTCAAAAAATATATTTTTTTGAGATCACGTTACAGTTTATTATATAAAATTAAATTCAAGTCTCTAACGTTTTTGGTTCGTATGATATTTAAGGTTTAACCAAAGTTTTCACCTTTTTTTTAAACTGCTATGGTAAAAAAACCACCCACGCAATTTTCTTGAGAGCCCCTGCATCTTTCTGCCTTATTATCTGTATAAAAAAGAAGTTAAAAATCTGGCTACTACGGATCGTTTTGTTGGTAATTTTTCACTGTACTATATAATATTATAGTATTATAGAATATAAAAAAAACGCATTTATTTATTGTAGATCAGCTCGATACTCTAAAGATAAAGCTTATAGCTTCGGTCGACATTTCGTTATTGAAACAGTTGGTTTCTGATGAAATCTAGTGATTGAGGTGCTTGTTAGTGTCATTCTGGAAAGATGCTGATTGAAATTTCTTTCGTCAATTTTATCAGTAATATATTAGAAAACATTAGATCCCATTCATCCTAATTAGACTTTATTAAGATTAGGTTAATGTCATGGGAGATGGCTACCTGAATCCATTCCTTGATAGGAGAGCCATTAGATTGAAGTCGCCTTACTATTAACGATTTCTGGAGACTTCTATCTTCTATCATCTATTTTCATCACTCTTATTAAGTAGTCGTACTTAAATTTAAGGTTGTGAGTCTATTTTTGCGTTATGCTAGACATAACGCAGATAGCATAATTCTGTGTTCAATTTGGTAATTTTAATAAGTTTTTGAAGAAAAGCCTTTGAAGTTCTTCAAACTCGTCGAGAGGCAAGCAACCAATAATCTGGGCCCCATAGTACAAGCATGTGTTTACAGTCACTTGAAACGAAGTATTTGGACACTATAATCGCGGTATTTGGACACTTGATTAATTATTGGATTTCCAAAAAGCGTGCTTCGAAAAGTTTAAATTATGTATTAGCAAACTTCTGAAATATTTAAACTCTTGCACTACCTCATTATAAAAACATTGTTGAACGACTAATTCTCGTCGGGAAGTTTTTTTCTTTAACGTGCCCTGAAAACCATTATATAGTTTGTTTTTATTTACATGTAAGCCCCATGTCTCGCAAAAAGAATTTAATTTGTTGATTTGCAGTTGCAAAGTGAACGGATTGTCAGAGGGTAAAACTAAGTCTCCCGCGTAAAGCAAAACTTTTACTTGGATATCAGTAATTTGTATTCCTCTTGGAAGTACATTACATACATCGTCAACAAAAAATGCAGCCCTAAAGACAACCGGCTATTGTTCCAAACCAGTCTGAAAACTCTGTTTCATCTTTAACCGAGGTGCTAGATGACACCAGAAAATTGAAATATATTGACAAAAATTTCCGGGAGATTCTTAGCTATGAGAGCTTATACATCAAAGTCTGTCTTTTAACCTTGTAAAAAGTCTACAAAACAAGCGTATACTTTCTTATTTTCTTAGATTTCCCAGCAATACCAGTCAATGCAAAAATAAGAATAATTGTTCAGATTCCCTACCGAACCCTCAGAAGAAAGAAAGCCTAACGTACAGAATTGAAACACGAATTTTTCGTAAAGTATCAGATAGGAAGTATAATGTCCAGCAAAATAGGTGGATTTATTTAAGTCAACTTTATCACTTAAATATCTTCACAGAAAACAATCTGGTGTAGTAAAATTCTGAGATTATTGAGGCTAACCAAATATTAAGTTCTTTAAAATTATTGGACCCTTTAGGGATGCTTTTGTTGGGGGAATTTGGATGAAAACAGCTCCAAATCGGTTTTTACAACTCTTCGCAATTAACTGTAGGCACCGGCACACCGAGTTGACCTGAGCGTATAATTCGTGTAGATGTTTCTGGACAAATTGAATTAATGCAAATGTATCATGTGTGTGAATCAAAAGGACTGTTTGACAGTCGTGGGTTAAAAGAGATGATCTAAGTAATGAATCAATGTAAAATCAACTCAAAGATACATGTAAAGACTATCTATGAAACTACTAGAAAAAATACATCGAATTTGGTTATTCTGTAAATGCAAATTGATCACATTTAGAGCTAAAATTCCGGTTTATTATTATACTACTAGCTGACTTAAAACTTCCTACCACAACAACTTTTAATTTCTGATGACTGGATGCTCTATGCATGTTTCAAATATTTAGTTATTTACTAAACATTTATAACTGAACTAAATTATCAAAACGAAAATTCTAAAAATGCAACCGTTTTATCAATAGAAAAATATATTGATAGACATTTTTTTATTTTTTATTGATAAAAGCGAAAAAAATTATTTAAAGCTTGTTGGTAAGCTTTATTTTTAGTTTCCTTGTTTGAAGCATAAACAAATAAATTGTTCTTCTAAACGCAAAAGCCCATAAACAGCTGACCAAGCTAACAATACGGATATTCTAAATTAATTCCGCAAACTTCCAACGATTGGTCTTGCGATTTCTTTATGGTCTTTGCGAAGGCCAAACGCACTGAAATTATAGTCGCTTGAAATCAAACGGCAAGTCAGTGGAATTCATCGGAAAATGTGGAATTAAAAAATTTTCTCCTTTGTTTTTCGCTTTGATAATTGTTGCTTCCTTGGAATTTTTCATGAACTTTTTTACAGTCGATCTTATACCTTTCGTTGATTAATGCTGGAACAAGATGACAACGGAACAACAACGGTTGTAAATTATAATCAAGGTAAATCTAGCGAATTGCGAAATTCCATAGAATAATTAACCACACCGTCGTTCATTGATAGCAGTATGTACTGATTCAAAGGCAATGTACCATCTAGGGTTAACATTTTGAATTGACGTGTTGAGGTCATAGACCAATATATGGTTGTTAAATAGTTGCGTTACATTAGAAAACATATTGTGGTAAATATAAACTACTACTTCCATTCCGTAAGCTGACATAAATAGTTAGAGAATATCATAAATCCAGTCAAGATGTCAGGATAGATGATAACAATAAATTTAAAATATTCCAAATTGGTGTGGTGATGAAAAAATGACGGAATCTTTAGGAGTATTTTCTCAATGAAAATCGTTCTCAAGAAATCGTAAGAGTTGACCCGTCTCAAGATAAAGTGAACACAAATGTTTATTAACAGATTTTAGTTGTTGGAACGAAGGTGGACCACGAACATTTAACAACAACAATAGAATGTAATAAAAAATGTATTCCTTTTTTTTTGTTTTTCTTTTAAGTTTTCTAGTTTTTTTTTCTAAACAATCCTTCAACTGTAAGAAACCAATTAAAAAAATCATCGAAATCGGTCGACCCGTTTATAATTAAGCTTTTCACATTTCGCGTTTAAGCTCACCACCTATACAATTGAGCTTTTTGTGAGATGTCGTTGGCCATATCTCAAGTAATTTAAAAGAAAATTGAAAAATTTGGTTCACCCCAAAAATATCTCGAGTAGCAATATAATGCTAGCGGCTTGTATACACATGAATATTATGACGTTATGAAATTAGGGTTGTTCTTAACAAAAAACTAAAAGAAAATACCTTGCGACCAAGAAATGTTATAAGCTACAAAATAATTTAAAGAATCAAAGAATAACGTTTTAGTCATCTGGTAAAATATTGGAAGAAATAGTTGTCTTACCAAAAAGAAAATCTTAATACCTGAATAATACTAAAAGTTGGTAAAAATTTATTTTCGACTCGATTATTTTGTCAACAAATAAAGATTTGAATTTAAAATTATTTTGTCGTATAAAGAATCTACAAAAAATACTAAACAAAATTATTGGTAAAAACCACTGTTCAACTTGAATACCTCGAGATTAGCTAAATGAAAGTATTAACTTCAAAATTATTTCATACTTTGCAACATTTTATACTTAACGTAACATAATGTTCTTAGAAAAAATATTTTTTTTTTTAGAAATACAAAATACTACTGAAATTGGCAGAAGTTATGGTTTTCAAACTTAAATTTTTTAAATTACAAAAAATGTAGTTATTTATATTTTGTTAAAATTCCATAAAAATCAACAAATGGGTAGGTACGTCAGTTAGTTTCGCTCACATCCCACCCTCTTTTTAAATTAAAAGTATCAAAACTGCTTCTACATGTGAAGGTGCGATATTTGAAGATGTGTCCTGATATTACTTCAAATGAATTAAATTTTAAGTATACTTGATTGTAAAATTGCATGTTCAAAAAATGTATATTCAAACACTCAAAATTAATTAATTATTAACTTTTGTATAAATTCATATAACGGACTTAACTATTCTTTTTTTGACGATATTTTTCAAACCCATAGGTTTTTGGGAAAAATCCAAATGTGGAATGCATGAGGTATATATTAGGTTAATATTGAAAAAATATAATATTGCAGTTTTTCCGAAGAAGGTCATAAAAAGTAACTGTTTTTTTGTAACAAATGAATAGGGACAAGAAAGAAGGAAGATCAAAGCGTGATGTCAGTGGAGCGTTTTTGAGCATTGCGACGCACGGAAGCGAAGAAGATGGGTTTAGTGGTCAATGAGGGCAGGACCAAGTATATGCTGTCATCAAAAAAGGACACTGAACGACGACGTCTTGGACAAAACGTCACCATGGACAGCTATAACTTTGAGGTAGTTAAGGACTTTGTCTACCTAGGCACCGCTATTAATGCAGACAACGACACCAGCGCTAAAATCAAACGAAGAATAACTCTTGCAAATCTTTGCACTTAGAAGGCAATTGAGAAGTAAAGTCCTCTCTCGAGCATGTAAAATCACCATCTATAAGACACTCATCATCCCGGTTCTCATCTATGGCGCTGAGGCCTGGACCCTGTCAAAGAAAGATGAGAGCGTCTTAGGATGCTTCGAGAGAAAAATTCTTTGGGTGATTTTTGGTCCAGTACGCATAGATGGAGAATGGAGGTGAAGATATAACGCCGAACTGTACGGGGTGTACAGCGACACTGACTAGTAAGCAGAATTAAAGTCCAACAGCTTAGATGGCTAGGTCATGTAGAGCGAATGGACATCAACGCTCCAGCCCGGAAGGTCTTCGAATCCAATCCCGAGGGACGGCGCAGTAGAGGAAGACCGCGACTCAGGTGGCGCACCCAGGTGGGAGAGGACCTCAACCAACTTGGCGTGCGAAACTGGAGACAGCTAGCTAGGGACCGAGCTGGCTGGAGACGCTTGTTGGTTGAGGCCCAGGTCCGACCGAACTGTAGCATCACCTTAAGTAAGTAAGTAAGTAAGAATAGGGACAAGATATTAAATTTACCTATTAGCGTGTTTTTAACCAGATAAAAAGATACTCTGATTGTTTTCGAGCTTAGTACGGTTATTGAATTGATAGAATTATAAAGCATGGAGGAAATAAGTCAGATTCGACCTTACCGGTATCTCGGCAAAACGATCCGTTTTATAGCCAGCTTCAACCTCAAGGACCCAGGGAGGTATGGAACAAAACAAAGAGAAGTATCAAAAAAGCCACATCATTTCAAGAAAGGCGGGATAGAGAGAGCTGCTTCAAATGCAAGGCTAGTAGATCCAGAATGCAGACCTATACAACACCAAAAATTGAATGCTGCACGTCATAGCCAACGCCTTAATTTTGCAACAAATCACATCAGGTGGAATCGATCTTAACAAACCGTCGCGTTGTTGTCTTTTACGATGAAAAATAATATTAATTTGGACGAAAGTTTGTCCCTATTCATGTGAGACGAAGTGTATGAAAATTGATATGCACTTGTAGTGACATAACGATTGAAAATGTTAGCAAAATTGCAGACCTCAAGTTGGTTGTTATTTGGGATTTTTTTTAAACTAGTCCTAGTCCTCATTGGTGTGGTCTTTTAAAGGATTTACATGTTTGTACAAAAAATGTTTTCTTTCTGTAAATGTGATGATGTTATAAAGTTATCTCACTTTGTAAGTGTGTAGTATTACATATTGTATCAAACTTTGAGCATCTACTTTCACCTTTTAACAACACTACCGCACAACTGAAATGATATAACCTTCTACATTGCATTATGCCGCTCACAAGACTTTTTATCTTTTCAATAATAAAGGCTCAACAAAGAGCAGAGAAAAATGCAGACTACAATCTCCATACCTCAGTTTTATTAATGGCATTAAAACTTTAATTGCAATAAAGAGCGCGGCTAGTGTAAATATGTACTCTACGTAAAAACATTAAGTACATTAAACATACTGTACTCGTATTTGTAGGAACATAAGCGTTAGCGATGACCACTTAAATGAACATTCAAAAGCATTTGTGCATAAAAAGCCATTGCACTTAATGTTCAGATCATGCGGCAAGTTATACTAAGGGGAAATAAAAAATTACCAAAGCACTTTATGTTGATAAAAATATGCTTTTGGTCAGAAAACCACTAAGTGGCGTGTGGCGCGTTTAGAGTACAACCTTAGTTTTGACCGTTGAACAGTTGTTTTGTTTTACCAAATCCCGAACAGCTTTTAAGGTTTATTTACTCGTATTAATTCACTGTAAGTGTATAATTATGGACTTTTACCATTGCTTTTCTTTTGCAAAAGAACCAACAATATAATACAAATAAAAATATTAACAAATACAAATTATTCTTATAAATGTTTATAATTAAAAATTGACACATATTTTTATATCTAAAAATTCTAGGTGCGAAAGTTTTGAATTCATGAAAAAGGAACCCATGATCTTTATTAAAATCGTTACAGTAAACAAATATTAATTTATAGTGCTAGAAATGCTACTAAAAAGGTTACGATACGGTTAAGTATACTTCAATAGTATTCTGGAAAACAAAAAATGATTGAAAGGAATTCTTAGACTGGGATATGTAAAGCGTACACATTACACTTACATCAGAAAAGTTTTTGGGCAAAGCTTAAACAATGTTATTTTATGTTTTGTAAAGGAAACTGACAAAATTAAAATAACTTAATGATATTAACCTAACATTTAAATATGTCAAGGGCTTAAGTGACAACTTTAGCTATTAGATTTGTTTTAAACAATGTTGTCCAAACAGGTTAGTTTGGTATAAGTATTTAATTTGGACGACTCCTTTCGTATGAAAGCATTCTAAGGTTCGAACATATTTACTTTCTTACGTGGCGCTACAGTCCTGTGTGAACTAGGGCCTCAACCAACAAACGTATCCATCTAGCTCGGTCCCTAGCTAGATGCCTCCAGTTTCAGGCCAGGTCACTTTCCACTTGTGCGCGCCACCTGATCAGTCGACCTCTACTGTCCTATGGCCTTCTCTGTCTGTCCTATGGGTGTGAACTCGAAGACTTTTTTTTGTATATTTTTTGAAATAAATCCATTTAACGGTTTTTTATTATAAATTAAAAAAAAAATGTGTCACCTCTAAAATTTTACAATTTCATGATATGATTTCATCTACAAAACAATTTTGTGCGACGAAGAATAATGTTTTTGTATAAAAAATAATAATCTAAAAAAACGTTACTTAAAGTTGGTAAAAATTGAATATCGATTCAAATATCTGTTCAAAAACTTGAAATTTGGGCTTCAAACTTGTTTTATGTTATAAGAAATATTGTTTTCAACATTCTGAAAAATCGAATTGACAGTCGACCGTAGATCACACGAAGACCTTTTCTCTCGAACTCACCCAAGGTGCTTTAATTCGCTTTTGTCATAGTCCATGCTTCTTCACCGTATAGCAGTACGGGGATGATAAGGGTCTTATATAGCGACACTGTGGTCCCTCGAGAGAGGACTATAATGCTCAATTACTATCTTAGCTCATAGAAACAGCGGTTAGCAAGAGTAATTCTTTGTTTGATCTCAGTGCTTGTGTTGTTTTCTGCGTTTACAGAGGAGCCTAGGTAAGCGAAGTCCTTGACTACCTCAAAGCTATGTAAGTCGATTGTGAGGTTTTGACTAAGACGTCAATGTTGTATGTCCTTTATTGACGACTGCATGTACTTTGTTTTGCCCCCATTAACCGTTAAACCAATTTTTGACGCCTCTGCTCAATAATCAGAAAAGCCCTATTGTTATCACTCATGATCTATAACTGGACAGACTTTTGAAAAAAAAAAAAGTGTTGACGTGGGAGCGGTGCAGTATTCGTTCAAATACGATGTAAAATAAACCGCATGGATGTGCCTCACTTTGTCTAAGACCTTTTTTGACATTAAAAGGCTCTGCTAAGTTGTTTCCAACCTTCATGGAGAAGCACGAATTCTCCATGGTCATTCTGCACAAACGGACGAATTTGGCAGGGATGCCAAGACTAGACATGGCTCTATACGGTTTGTCCCTATAGATGCTGTCATATGCGGCCTTTGAAATCGATGAAAAGATGGTGGGTGTCGAATTTATAATCTTGGTTTTTTAAAGGATCTGCCATAATGTGAATGTTTGATCGACTGTGGACTTTCCTGGTCTAAGACCACACTGATAGGGGACCATCAGGTTCTTGACTATGGGATTTAGACGGCAGACAAGATTTTATTAGCGATATTAAGTAGACTGATGCCTCTATAGTTGGTACAGTTAAGAGGATTTCCTTTTTTCAGAATCGTGCAAACAATACTGAGGTTCCATTCCTCGGGCATACTTTCCTCCAACCATATCTTACAGATAAGTGGGTGCATGCTCCTAACTAAATTATCTCCAGATGGCATTCAAACCATCCGCTCCAGCGGCTTTGTTAGACTTCAGCTAGGATATGGCAATCTTTACTTCGTCTAAGACGAGAGGACGGGATTGTTGGCTTTCGTTGTCTATGTTGAATGGATCATCCTGCGTGACAGTGCAATTCGGTTTGTCGTCACCATTATACAATCTGCAGAATCGGTCCTTCCATATCCTCAGCATTGACTGCGTTTCCACTTTGATGTTTACACTTTCTTCTTTTTGTTTCACCTACTCATAAAACTTTCGAACTGCACTCCTTTTTTTTGCCTGCCGAAATTCCTCATCAAATCAGGTGTTCCTTGTTGGTGGTTGCTTAAAACCCAGCACGTCAGAGGCGGCTTCTCTGATTACATCTTGGCAATATTGAAACTGGTTTTCGATACGTTGGCGGAACAAAACTTTGAGAGAGGTGACTTGTAACTCGGTCGAAGAAGGATTTGGCGTTCTCTTGCGATTGTAACCGTTCGACGTTGTATCTTCTCCCAGCATTTCCCTGTTTTGCCTAGGGTCTGGAAACCCGAAGTACTACCTTGGCTACAACGAGGTAGTGGTCCGAGTTGATGCTAGCTCCTCGGAAAGGTCGGACACCTATGATGCTGGAAGCGTGTCTGGCGTCGATCGGAACATGGTCAATCTGGCTGACAGTAGATTGATCTGGAGAACTCCAAGTTCCTTTGTTTTGTTTGGATGTTGAGGTGTGGAAAACGCGTAAAGGCTGCCATGACGTTTTGTCCCACTGAAAAATCGATGAGCGTGAATCCGGTGTAGGAAGTGTTGTCTAACAGGCTGTTTTTCCCGATTATTCCACCAAATCGTCCAAGACAATTTTAATATCGTAGCTAGCACACTGATCATATGTTTTGACTAAGAGGTCGAAGAACATATCTTCTTCTCTTCTGTGGGGACATCGCCGTAGTGGATTTTATTTTCATAGGAAAGGAGACACTCTTCGAAGAGAATAAACGTGAACGAAGGTTGATACTATTGGTTATTTTAAGAGTTTTTTTTTTAGACAGCAATGTATTGGTTTTGGTATATCAATTCATGAGAATCTGTGGAACGAAGGAAAAAATTGTTGTTTCAAAATTTTACTTAAGCAAGGTTTGAAGGTTTCTTTTAGCATATTCAGATGAGAACGCTTAAAACGGTATTTAAGCTGTTGGAAAATTTCCTAATGAATATTTTGTTATAGTTTTGGGGTTGCTTGAACTCCGCGTTGAGCGTAATTTGGGTTTGTTTTAATGGCCTACAACCCATGATGTTCTTTTTATAGCTAAAACAAATTGTAAAGTGTCAAGCAGATTTCAAAAACTAGTTGCATATATGTTGTTATCAAATTTAAGGAACGTTATAGATGAGAATTTTTTTTATTAGAGATTTTGATTTAACGCTACGAGGAATCACATACTATTAACTTCCTTTTTGGTTATTTCGCCATTTTATTTTCTGATTTCAAGAGTTTTCTTAACAGAAATTGTTACGACTAAAATAAACCCATAAAGTATATTAATTTATGATAAATAAAGTAATTCAATACTTTGATTTGAAACCAAAGTTTTTTTGCTCTTAATTTCAAGCTTACGAAGAATAATTTTGAATATGTTATAATTTTTTAATGCGTTGTGGTTATTAAAATTCCAAATTTAAAAGTGATAGTTTGTCAGAAATATGACCATAGTTCATGGTTCACACTTTTTGGTTCTCAGTTCAAAAATTGAATCAATAAATCAAATTAAATCTTCTTAAAAAAAACCAGTGGAAAGGGAAAAATTGTCAAAGTTAATAAATCAAGTCAAACACCCAAAAAGTCGAAAATGTATTATGGATTATGGAACAGCTAAGGTGCGTAGAGTTAATATGTGTCTGTGTTTCATGTGTCCACTATTGAAATTTTGTGAACCTTCTTGTTGAAAAGTGAAAAGTGTTTTTTTTTTCATAAGTCAAAATATTAACAAAAAGTGGAAAGTTTGTACGAAGTGAGGAAAGAAGTTGTTAAAAACAATTAAAAGTGTAAGAATTTAATTAAATAAATAAAGTAAAATGACTCGCGAAAATTTACTGGTGGATGTTGTTTTTTCTAATTTTTGGTTGTCTCTTTCTAACTTTTTTTCAAAATTTGTTTTAATTTCAATGTTTTGTTTTTTTTTTCAGATAGTGTACTCAAATAAAGGAGGAAAACAACTATAGAAAAGAATGGTTACCTCTTACACTTGTAGAAAGAAGGGGAGAAAAAAGCTTCTGGTGCTGTACTGAAAGAAAGTCTTTGCGATTCACTGAAAGACTTCACACAGTCGATGTTGGTGACGTGGTGGTGGTTTCCAACAAGGTGAACGACCATACCCAAGTTCCTGTGGCTTTCCAAAAAGAAGTCTAAAAGGCCAACCAATTTAAGCTAAAAGACAAAAAGGCACTGCCCCTAAGCGTTATAATCAGGGACTCAATCACAATGGTCGAGCCAACTTGTCAACCAAGCCTTCCCTCAAAGGCAGCTCAAAAGATGAGGATTCATCGAGTCCTAGAAATCCTGGTTAACGACCCCACTACGCTGTATTTGTATTGTATTATCAAGCACATTAAGTATACCGACCGACGACGGTGAGCTCTTTGTGCCTTCCGAGAATTCATATCCGGGTGGCAAAAACATTTTTTTGGGACCAAGGCAAACCACCCAGGTTTTGTCAGAGGAAAAATGCTGGCTGGTGGATGGTACATTCGCAGTGTTGCCAACAATAATGGGACAATTGTTTTTCGTGCATGGCCATATTATTGGAATTGTTTGCCCTCTGGTCTTTTGCCTAATGAGCCGGAAATCGAAGGAGGCGTATGAAGAATTTAGCTGCAACTCCTCAAATGCGCCTGCGAGTTCAATATCCTCCAGAAAGGATAATTTAGGAATTCGAAATGGCCATCATTAGATCCCCCCAAACATTCCTGCAAACACCCAGGCACACGGGTGTCTATTTCATTTTTGACTAATAATTTAACGGAAAGTCCAAAATTTGGGCTTTTAAGTTAAATATGGGCGAAATGAATATTTCGCCATGGAAATAAGAATGATAAAAGCACTGGCTTTTGTGACCCCAAGCGAGGTCCTTGTCTATTTCGAGGCAGCATTCGGGGCCGTGCCAAAAGCAAAACGCTGGCAAAGTGTTTCAAAAGGAACTACTTGGGGACCTCCTCATCGAGACCACGTACTTTTGGACAGCGCGTACGGCTGCTAGTGAAACTAGTTTTCCTAGAACCCAAAACAGTGTCGGAGCATGGCATAGACGGCTTAAGGTTGTAGTAAGCCAAAGACATGCAGGCCTATACAAACTTATTGGAGGCCTCTCAAAAGAATGCATTCTTTCAAAACTGGTAGTTTAGAGAGTTCGGTGGGAAGAAGAGCCACCAACCACCAAGGCAATGAGGAGGAACGAGAAGCTGCAGAGGGTGTTGAGCAGCATGATATCTAGCGACAAAGCCCAGTATTTAAGAAACGTTGCTCACAATAAATGAACGTGAACCAATCCGTCCTTTTCAGGACGACCAATAATTATGTACAAATTTTTTTTCAAAACAGTACCTATGGATGGCCGCTTCGAGAATTTTCAGGATTTTAACTTCCATTTTCGGGGTTACACCCCGTAAAGTCAACAGACAGTCGTCTATATAAACAACTTTTTTTCAATAAAAACAACTGTGTGTGGCCCGCTTCGTGGGTTCTCAGGATTTGAACTCCCTTTTTCGGGGTAACATCCGATCACGCAACTCCGTTGATCCGCTTATGGTATGTAAAGACGCGAAGCAGACGCCTAAAAAATAAGTAATTGATGACAAGTATCAGGACTTTAGTTTGTGTTAGGAAAATAAAAATCGCTAAATTTATAAAATATCTGCTGATTAAATCTTTTCTTATACGACCCCTCCTGGATCCTCCATTGATTAAAAGTTTATGAGTTTATGCCGCACAACTGGAATAGAGCTGAATTTTCAATTAGTATTGTGTTCTTGGCCCTATA
Organism: Eupeodes corollae; assembly: GCF_945859685.1. Classification (NCBI taxonomy): domain Eukaryota; kingdom Metazoa; phylum Arthropoda; class Insecta; order Diptera; family Syrphidae; genus Eupeodes; species Eupeodes corollae. Next base: position 135,363,664 of record NC_079147.1, read on the forward strand.
ATAGTTAAAACACTCAGAGAAAAACAGACAGGCTAAATTCAAGTACGAGCGTGTTTATTTTTATTTTGACTCAAGATTTGTGTTTCTCAAACATAGGTACAATTTTTATATTCCAGTTCTGCCGTATTTGTTAAGTTAAGCTTCAAATCGAAAATAAAGATATTTCAGTCGAAAGTAAATTTTCACCAAGTTTAAGTAATGTTTTCTTAAGAATTTTATTTTATGTAAAAAAAACTCTGAATTTGATTTTTCTCAAAATTTTACCGAAAGTTGAAAACAATGTTTTTTTTTTATAAAACAAAATTAATTTAATGCCAACATCTCAAAGTTTTTAAAAAAAATTGGAGTCGAAAATAATTTTTTAAGAACTTTTAGTAATTATTTTATTACAAAATTTATATAAAGTCGATTCTCTACTGGTTCTTGAGGTATGAAAAAAAAAACTCTCCCAGATGAAGACCGGTGGAATACATCCGTTACCATTATTTAAAAACCCGATCACACAAAATTATCGAAAACAATAAATAATTATTGTTGTTGTTGGTACATAAATTGTTATTTCAAAAAACTCTTACAGAATAATAGTGCGTTAACAATTACACTGCTTAAACAACTAAAGAATTATTATGAACTTAATCCTCCAGCCGTTATAATATGGGTTCAAAAAGGGCTGCTTATGTTTTGAAAAATTTGTTTAACAAAGGAATTAAAATAAATTAAAAAAGGAAATAATACATATGTATGTATGCGGAATTTCAACACGTTTCACAAAATTCATATCTTTTTGTTCGTATTTCAAAAAGATATTTTAAAGTTTAACTATTGTATCCTTAACAAAAACAAATGTACATGTATGTGGTGGATAAACCCATTCATTTTTAAATAGTGCATATAAACACACCTTTCGTTTAAATTAATAGAGAGCTATAATTGAAAAAAAAACTTATATAACAAATCGAATTTTGTAGGTGCCTATTGTGTTTCTTTTTTTGTTACCTATAAATGTAGGTGTATTTTAAATTGAATTTGATTTCAATGGTACGATTATATCTTTTTGTTGGGTAATTAAAATAAATCTAAATACTTCGGACTTCCACCAACTTGCATCCCGCCACGGAATACCTACGTACATATTTATTTTTGCAAAATAAAATTTCCCACGTCAGCGGCATGTTTTTCAAAACAACGTTTAAAAAATAAAAAAATAAAATTAAAGAGCACATTCATTTCACTTGTCCATGGCTGCCATATGTGTTTAAATTATTCAATATCCATGCCTGTATATATAAGCAAGGATGTTTGTTTGTATGTATTTTTATAGATATGTATATAAATGGAAAAAATCCTCTCTATTTCATTCTACAAACAGACACTGGAATCTGGTAACTAAATTTATGCACCAGCGAACCACTTTACTCCGCGCAATCAAAAAACGAATAGAATAATTTATATTGTACCTTACAAATGCATCCATTATCCATGCGGTCCTTTTTTTGCTAGGCAAATTTGTATCCCGGAATATTGTGGGGCTCCTCATCGTGCCACCAGGATAGTGAAAGGTATAGTCCTCCTTGCTATTCTACGTCCTCAGCGCAGCGCTCAGCTCGATGGTAACAAAAACTTAAATCGACAACTTAAAACGCTACGCAACAGTAACGAATACAAAATAACTGAATAAACGCACACACAGAACGGTACACAGGCAGTTCTTGTTGTTATACTCGAACTTGGTGAATCCAGAACCAAGCACTCGGCATGAAATACACAGTTACATACATATATAGGTACTTTCCGGATATGGGAAATTTTTCTGTAATTCTGTTATTCAATTTGTACAGGAAGTTGAATTTAAACCATTTACTCCCACACCTCTGTAAAATCTTTGGGATTTGCGCAAGGAAAAAAAATATACAATATAAAGTTAACCATTGAGTGCCAAATCCTTGCATTTCTATATTCAAACATTTCCTTCGATTTTGTAGTTTAGTAAGTTTGATGCCGATTATACATACATACATATGTGTAAGTAAAGTGACAGAAAGGTTTTTTATAATATTAATCCGGCTTAAATAAGACGAGCCGTCTGCCCCCTTTTTGAACACTCATAAATTCTAGATTTTTTAGTAAAATAGAGAATATTAGATAGACTAGGGAAGTCCATTGGACAATGGGTAGAGGACACCCACCCATGCAATCGGTCAGATTTGTCGAATTTAAAATTAAGACATATCCTGCTTTTTGGAGAGATGTCTGTGCAGAAAGGACATTAAAAAAAATTAGTGAAAGTTTTATTTAATAAATTTTTATAAACTCCTTTATAATTGTTTGGAAAATAATGTAACTTTAAGGAAACCAAGAAATACAAACTTTAGTTACCCTTGGTACACGCAAGAATTGCGTTTACTTTGCGTTTTCTTCTACTCTGAACGTCGAACTTGTCGAGTTGTAGAAGCTGAGTAAGGTCAATGATTCTCGAGAATTTTCTCCAGATGAGTCCTGAAACTAAAGGACGTTCTTATCCCTCTACCTTCCCAAAATCATCATCAACTCCCACATAAACAAGGCATACCAGGCTACGTTTATGTCACCAAGTCCCATCCCACCTCCAACGTTTGTAATGGCGAAAAAGCTAGCAACGGTCCTATCTCCTATACTCCATCTTACTCTAGGTAACCTAGCTGAATTGATGTTACCGAATCCCAATCTTTTCCTTACACGTCAGAATGATGAATTAACGTCAACTGACTCCCCACCCTTTCTCTTCCTCCCCAACCACCTCTCATCAATATTGGGCTGGATCTAAGGTGTTAAACGACCCGTGCCGATGATAAGCCTGGCTGGGGGCCCAATTCCAAATAAGCCCAGTCTCTAACGGAGTATCCGGATACCTGGCGACCTCCGGATTAACTAGCCTTATCTGTACATGCGAATCTCTGTGCAGATGGACCTTTTTTCTTCGCGTCTCGTGGGACCAAAATGTACAAAACAAACAACAAAAACAAAAACACATGTGAGACCGGTAACACTTCAGGACCGGGCGGCAGCTTGGTGTCAAAGCCTGCTGTCGTATCTCTTGCGGCCAACACAAAAGGGAGTAGTGGCTAACCATGGACCCTCCTCTGCTGTTGGTAGCAACGAGAATAAAAAGGTAGCGATATCTAATTTCAGTAGTGGCAGGGTTGTGAAAAATGACCCTACCACTACTAGTGAGAATACTTCCAGAAATGGAAAACTCTCTAAAGGCCTTTATAGACAAAGGCGGCAAGCGGCGAACATTTTGATGGCCTCTGGTGCATCATCGGGGGCTGAAAAGACTCCGCAGCAAACCGCTAGCGTCGAATGGGCCAAAAGCATACTTGCTTCAAAAAGATCCAATAAGGACTCTACGTCCAAGAGAGAAAGGTCTCTTGAGGGGGCCGTGCCCACACCAAAACGGCCTCGGGTGCACAACACCAGCACCCCCCTCAATGCCATCAAGAAACAAGCCAGTTTCAGTGACGTCGCGAAGGGCAAAGTCGTGGTTGCGGTCATTGACAGGAGCGATGATGATGGCACAATATCGGCTGATCGTTGGCAATTGGTCAAGGTTAAGCTCTCGGGTGGCTTTTTGAGCATTTTGAGAGAGCTTCCAGGACCACTTCCTTCCATAAGCGATGGGGGTTGGCATCAAGGCCATGTCAAACTCATGGTTTGTGGCGACCAGAGATCTTGTGACCTTTACAAGCTTGCTATCAGCCGGTTAGGTGAAGTTTGGCCCGGTGCGAAGCTCGAGGTTGTCGCTGTGGAAGACATTCCTAGCAGACCTAGAGCCCGCATCTGGATACCGATTGAACCTGCTGGTATCGAGGACATTTTCGAGATGGTCAAAGTATGTAACCCGTCCCTTCCGACGCATAACTGGAAAATAGCCAAGCTAGAGGAAGTGAAGGGTCTTTATAGGAGCGCCATTGTGGTACTCAATAAAGAATCCTTGGCTCCTCTAGCCCTAAACGAGGGCTCCATAAACTATGGTTTCGAATCCATTAAAATTCGAATCTATAAAAAAGATGAGGTTAAGGCGGAAAGCGGGCCTCCAAAAACTACCGAAGGTGAACTAGCGGTTGGTGAACCTGGGACGTCGTCTTCTCTCCTAACAGAGAGTGACGATGCACCCTTGTCCTCTCCAATTGCGACTGCACCCTCTACAAAAGTCGTGGACAGTCCATCCTTAATGGAGACTGAGGACGACCTTAACATGATCCTTCTGAGCGAGGACGAACTCTTGGGTTCATCCTCAGACTCAGAGGATCAGAACAAAACCGTGGTGGAGGTAGCCAAAATGCTGCAGTTAGTACAGATTTATCTCCAACACTCCATAAAGGCCTCGGCCTCACTTCTTCTCCGTCTGGCGAGTAACGGGGAAGACATTGTCCTGATCCAAGAGCCATGGATTGTAGGATCCGTTGTTCGAGGACTCAGGACTCCTGGATACTACACACTTTGTGTGACAGATAAAGGTGAACCTAGATCTTGCATACTAGTGAAACGTAGCATTAATGTATTTTTACTCTATCGTTTCAGTGACAGAGATACCACCGTAGCTAGGCTGGAAACAACCAAAGGAAGTTTCTAGCTGGTATCGGCGTATCTTGGGCATGACCACCTTGGCCCTCTCCCTGGAAAAACCCTGGAGAAAGTCGTCGCTGAAGCGGAAAGGCAAAGGATCCGCCTAATTATTGGGAGCGATGCTAATGCTCATCATACTGTATGGGGCAGTACGAATATCAACGACAGAGGTGAGTCTCTTTTTGATTATATTCTTGGTACTAACCTCTTAGTAAGTAATGTTGGTAATGAACCAACCTTCATAACTAAAACTCGACAAGAAGTCTTAGACATAACTCTTGTCTCAGATAGTATACACCATATGATCTTGGACTGGAAAGTATCCAAAGAACACTCGTTCCCTGATCATAGATATATCCAGTTCAATATAAATGTGGATGATAACCCGAGTCCATTGACTTTTCGAAACTATCGGAAAACTGACTGGGCTTTATACATGAACTCATTACAGAGTTTACTAGAACCTGGACTATCTAGTCCTTCCTCTAACGCTAACGAACTTGACAACAAAGTCAATGACCTTACCTCAACTATGAACAGATCGCTAGAAATTGCTTGTCCACTTATACACATAAGAGGAAAGAGGAAACCACAATGGTTGGCCTTAGAGCTTGACTCGCTCAGAAAGGAATGCAGGAAACTTTTCAACCGGGCCAAAGCTGCAAGACTAGCCTCTCATTGGGACTCCTACAAAGAATCCCTAAGAATCTACAAGAAGGCACTAAGGAAATCCAAGCGATCTTCTTGGCGATCCTTCTTTGGCATGATAGAAGAAACTTCTGAAGCCTCTAGGTTACGGAAAATTCTTTCAACTAATCCAGCTATGCCAAGCTGCTTGAAAAATACAGACGGCTCCTGGACAAATTCAAGTAATGAATCGCTGAACTTACTATTGGACACTCATTTTCCTGGTAGTTCTATTACCGAAACTTGCAACAGTTTTATACGTTCAAGTTGAAATTCAACATATCCACAAGGTCAAATCACAAAGGATAAGCTACAATGGGCTCTCAACAGCTTCAAACCAGGACCAGTCGAATTACAAAAGGCTTCTGATATAATTGCACCAATCCTTGAGGCAATTTTTACCAGCTGTCTTTACCTGGTCCATGTTCCCTCGGCATGGAGAGAAGTTAAAGTTGTTTTTATACCTAAAGCAGGTAAATGCTCCCAAGTCAATCCTAAAGATCTACGACCTATAAGTCTATCATCATTCCTTCTTAAAACCCTGGAAAGATTGATTGATATCCATTTAAGGGCACGTATCGATACAAGACTTCTGTCTTCGTCTCAACATGCCTACTGTAAGGGTAAATCGGTGGAAACAGCGTTACACACTTTAGTACGCACCATCGAATATTCCCTCCATCATAAAGAGTTCACTTTGGTTGCTTTCCTTGACATCGAAGGTGCCTTTAACAACGTGGACACATCTGCAATCACATCTGCACTAACATCTCTAAATGTAGAGAGTTCGCTTTGGGAGTTAATACATTTAATGCTTACTAGCAGAATACTTAACTCAAAACTGGGCAACTCTTCTTGCAGACGATTCGTTAGTAGAGGGACACCGCAAGGTGGTGTTCTATCCCCTCTCCTCTGGAACCTAGTGGTGAATGAAATCCTACCTAGTCTGGAGGCGGAGGGTTTCAGAGTGATAGCTTATGCGGACGACGTTGCTATAGCAGTTTCAGGAAAGCATCTTAACATCCTAAAAGAACTCTTACAAAATGCCTTAGACAGACTAATAATTTAGGCTGATCGGTGTGGACTGGGTGTTAACCCACACGAAACCGATCTGGTCTTATTTTCGAGGAGATACAAAATTCCATTTGTCAACCCTCCTTATATTAAAGGAATCCAATTAAAATTCTCAGACGAGGCTAAATACCTAGGTCTTGTCTTAGACAAAAAACTAAATTGGAAACGCAACGTACAGGAAAGAGTCAAAAAAGCTACTGTAGCTCTCTTTTCTTGCAAAAAAGCTATTGGTAATAAATGGGGTTTACAGCCCAGAACCACACATTGGCTATACACATCGGTAATCAGACAGATTTTAACGTACGGTGTGGCAGTATGGTGGACTGCTTTAGAGAAAGGTATAAACAGGGATAAGTTAAATAAAGTCCAACGTTCAGCCTGCCTGTGTATAAGCGGATCGCTTCGCACGACCCCGTCTGCAGCACTGGACACCTTGCTCTACCTTACACCTCTTGACATATTTAGCAAACAAATAGCTGCAAGCTCAGCTATTCGCCTCAATGCTTCGTCGCAGTGGACTAACAACAACATTGGCCACTCCGTAATTCTAAGGTACTTACAATCAATTCCAAAGCACACAGACTACACCATCCCCCAACTACAATTCGACAGGAATTTCCAGATTTCTATACCTACCAGATCTTTTTGGGAGGATAGGACATTCTTAGAGGATGAGTCAATCCACTTTTACACAGATGGCTCAAAAACCAAAGAAGGGGTTGGTGGTGGTGTGTACTCTGAACGACTGAAATTAAGTCTCTCATTCCGCCTTCCCAATCATTGTAGCGTGTTCCAGGCGGAACTTTTGGCGATTAAGGAAGTCTTGTCTTGGCTCAAAGAAAACGTGATATCAACATCTGATATCCGTATTTTCTCCGACAGCCAGGCCGCTATCAAATCTCTGGACTCTGTCTCTACAAACTCTATAACAGTCCATAACTGTCGATCATCTCTAATGGAGATGGCGCAGCAGTTTAATATTCACCTATGCTGGGTGCCGGGCCATAGAGACATTCCAGGTAACTGTAAGGCAGATGAACTCGCCAGGAACGGTACAGTACAGCCAATCCTACCAAGTTTGGCAAGTACTGGCATACCAATCGCTACTTGTAAACTGCTACTAATGCAAGACGCTGCGAAGAGGGCAGGCACCAGGTGGACCAACATCACCACGTGTCAAGCCACAAAAAACATCTGGCCAACACTGGATTTAAAACGTTCAAGGTGCTTGCTCTCTCTAAGCAGATCGCATATAAGCTCGATAATAGGTGTCATAACCGGACACTGTCTAATAGGAAAGCACGCCACGAGACTAGGCGTATTCTCAAATGACTTTTGCAGAAGCTGTATGGACGAGGAAGAGGAAGAAACGGTTCTTCATCTTCTCTGCACATGCCCTGCTCTAGCTCGAAAACGCAAGAATTACCTAAGAGAATTCTTCTTTAACGGTCTAAACGATCTAAATCATATCAGTATAATCAGCCTCTCACGTTTCGTAAGGGACTGTAACTGGTTCCATTGAGCTTAGGAGGAAGCCTCAAGATTCATGTGGTATCACAATGGGCCATTAAACTGGCCTAAGTGTGTCCGTTTCCATAACCACTATAACCTAACCTAACCTAACCTGTGTAACAAAAAAAAAAAGCATGGAAAACTTATCTCAAACTCTGTCTTTAATCAACTTCTCCTTTTATGTTGAACTCATTTACGAATTTAAGACTCTTTCTAATTTTGTATACGCTAGTTATGTTACTGAATTTTGGAAACTTGAAAACTTAAAGAACAAATCAAATGGCGTTCCAAATAACTTCACTTACAGGAACCTTTCATTAGATAAAACTGTAACGCTTTTGCAACAAATTACCGTGAGTCATTTGTTAATAGACCTGAAGAAGTTGATGAATTATATTTTTATAATCTTCACTCCTTTTCGCAAACTAGCTGTAGTTTGTAGCTGTGCTACAAAGTATGATCTTTGATCTTTTATCCGTGTTGAATGATGATTACTTAGACGGTCCCGATGGTATTCCCCGATAGTATTAAAAAAGTGTAGTAATGCTTTAGTTGAACCCCTTACTTACAATTTCTATAAAAACAGACAAATTTGTTAATATATCGAAGAAGTTATTTCTAACTCTAGTTTTAAAAAAAAAGGTAACACGGCGGATATAATAATCTACAGGCCCATTGCAAAGCTTTCACTCCTTAATTGTTGAACAAGTTGTTTGTGAAAGTGTAGCATTTTTTAGTAAGAATCTCATCTGCGAACAGCAAGATCGTTTTGTGAAAAAAAGATCAATCGTAACAAATCTCCTCACATTCTTAAACATATGTTCAAACGCTTAAGACCAAGGTAATGAAGTGGACTATGTATACACTGACTTTTCTAAAGCTTTTGACCAACCTAGCCACGGAAATATTTTATTTAAACTTAAAGCTCTTGGTTTTCTATCATTTGTCTTAGCTTGTATAAAATCATACCTTGAAAACAGATCTTGTGAGGTAAAATTTAGAAATCGTCCTTCAGAACATTTTGTGGCTCAATCTGGTGTTCCCAGGGAAGACTCAGTCGCGTCTCCACATTTAAAGATTTATGTGTTGATTTCTGTTCCAACTTAGAATTTACACATCACATTAATTTTATTGTTAATAGAGCAAGTTCTATACTTATTTTTATAAAATTTTGGGGAAAGGAGTTCAATGATCCCTATGTCCTTATCTGGAAAACGTATTGAATTGATTTAACATAATTTCATTCGCTTTGCCCAAAAGGGTCTTCCTTGAGATGATCCTTATGATCTGCCTCCCTATGAAAATCGTATTCAGCTTCTTCAATTGCAATCTCTTCATCAAAAGCGTGTTAATAATGATTTAATATTTCTTCACCAACTCTAACTAACGGTGAAATTGATGCACCTTATTTGCTATCTTGTGTACATTTGAAATACCGAGGCGAAACTCATCACCTGCGTACATTTGATTTTATACGTATTATTGACTTCCATAGTACTAACTATGGGAAGAATGAAGCTTTAAGTCGAATGAGCATTTTATATAGCTTTAAACAGTTTTTCGATAGGTTTAAATCTAAATGAGGTGGGATTAAAATCTTTGTTTAGGAACAGTGCACTATCGTAAACGTCTTTATTTTATGTTTTGTATTGTGTACGTGTGTTAGGCTTTAATTCTATTATTTTCTTAATAAACCACTAACACGTGCACTTATGACGAGCCTCTGATCGTCGTATGAAACAGATGTAAAAAAAAAATATATCAAGATTTTAAATTAATAAATACATTTTATATGATACTACCTCTAACCAGCGCTCGATTCAATTTCGATATGAATAAAAAGGTTTTTTAAAAAAGATAATTTAAATAAATTTTATTGTTGCGTACAAAGTGGTGGTATAATAATCTAACTAAACTCCTTAAGGATAATTTGTGAAGGTAAAGCTATGTCAATGAAGCTACGATCGATAGCATTTGTATATGATAGCAAATATTGTTTCTTGGAATATGATTAAGACGGTTTCGATTATGAGTTGTCATTGCTTTTGTTTTATTATTATAAGCCACGTTGATAGTTGACAACCTTGTTTTGATTCTCGATCGATGTTTATCGATGGACTTATAAGTTGGCGTTTCACTGGGTATTCCATGCTGAAAGATGAAGTTGATGGTATTGACATCGATGTTCACTGATCACTGAGTTACTGATGGTTCCTGTAGTTTTGTGCAATGTTTGGGAAAACAGCTTGTGCCAATTCGTCGATCTTAGAGAAGTTTGCTGGCAGTGTGATACATTGTGTGTGTTTCCTCTCAAATCTCGCAGTGTACGGTCAACTGCTTCCTCCAATACTTTCTTCTGAGACATTGTACATTCGTCCCATATGATAATTTGACACGTTTGGAGTACTTTTCCAATTTCAGAGTGTTTTCTGTTGTTGCATGTTGATGCCTCAGAGTTTAGCAAATTCAACGGCCGTTTCAATGCTAAATGCAATATCCAGTGCAATGTTATTTTGTGATCGTATGGGGGCCTAAATTAGTGAAGGAAGAAAAGTCTTATTCTGGAATCAACTGCGGAAAATTTGTCCTAACCAATGTCACCAATTCGTCAGCATCATAGCGTGTTTCTCGTTGTTAATCACGATCGAAATGGTTGTTTGCAAGTCGGTTTCGTTTGAAGCAGGTATTCCCAGTTGCACCAGTCCCTTGTTAGCGGTTGCAAAACATATGCCCTCAATCAAAATCAATGTCTTATTATTCACGTTTGGTGTGAGTTGAATGTCCGGATTTTGATTAGCAGCGTGCAAACGATGTAGAATATCTTCACTCATGTAGTTCTTGTATTTTTTCACAACCCGTTTTTGGATTACCGGTAGAGTAGTTTTTAAGTTCATCGATGACATACGTTCATTTTTATCTGTAAAGATAATGTGACGTCATACCAAACTGATATAATTTTGAAAAAAGAAGCTGGGATGCAACCCACATTGAAAACTTCCCATAACGTCTACCTATTTGTCTTGATTAAAAGTTTGTAGGTTTTATTGTTGGGTTAAAAAAGTTTTTATTTGAATTATTCTTACAAATTTTAAAATTACCAACAATGTTTTTCATACAAAGAAATAGTTAAGTTTAAAAAAAAAAAACAATTTAAGTAGCATTTCTTTAAATTTTACAAATTGGATGAATGTTATTATTTTGAGATATATCAGAAACAAAACATCAATTTTTACCAAATTTGCGTACTTATTTTTGTAGATTTTATTTTTTTTGAAAAAAAAACGGACTGTTGGATTTTTATAAAAAACAACTAATGAATATTGAATTTTCTGTGAAATAAAAAAGTTTAAAGACAATATTTTTAATTTTTGAAAAGCTATTTGAGTCGAAAGTAAGTTTTTACCAATTTTTAGTATTGTTTTTTTTTTTTTTTTTTTTGTAAAAAAAAACTGTCACCTGTATTTTTCTCAAAATTTTAATGAATGTTTAAAACAATATTTTTGAAAAGATAAAAGGAGTTTAAAGTCGATATCTCAGAGTTTTGAAAATATATTTGAATCGAAAATCAATTTTAAACAACTTTTATTAATTTTTTTGTTTAGGGTTTTATATATAATAAAAAAAATTGTCAATTGATTTTTATCAAAATTTTTCAGAATGTTGAAAACAATATTTCTTATAAGTTAAAATTTGTTTTAAGCCATAATCTCAAAGTTTTGAAAAGATATTTGAGTCGAAATTCAATTTTTTACCAACTTTTGTTAAATTTTCTTTTAAGTCTTTAGTCCTGTGCCAAACAAGGGTTTGTCAACAACCTTCTCCATCTACATAATGTATCTCGGTGCCTTGATGTTTCCAACAGAGCAGTCAAAGTTGCATGAGGTCACATTTCACTTGTGCGTACCACCAGATTTGCTGCCTTTTTTTACTACCTACGTTCGGGATGTCATTTTTGTCGTCCATGTTTTTAAAGTTTTGGTTCACCCAAAATATCTCACGAACCATGCCAGCCAATTCAATAAAATTATATATTATTTATACTTGTATAATATGACATGATATTAAATAAGTATAATTTTGAAAAAAAAAATCAATCAACTGTTTTTCTTATCTAAAAACTGAAAAAAAAAATATTAGTCACCACGAATATTTTACGAATGAAACATAATTTTAAAACCAACATAATTTTTGCAACGAAGAATTACGTTTTTGACATCTGGTAGAATATTGATTAAAATGGAAGTACCTAACGGTTTTTTACAAAAAATAAGAAAAACATTACTAAAAGTTGGTAAAAATTAGTTGTTGAGTCAAATATGTTTATAAAAATTAATTCAAACTGATTTCATCTTATAAAACATATTGTTTTCAACATTTATTTAAATTTTAATAACAATTCAAAAGTAATTTTTGTTATAAAAATTAATGTATAACCACTTTAAAAAAAAATCACAATCCACTTTAACTTGATATCCTAACAACTTCATCAAAATTATAACTTCTATTTTATCTTCATTCAACAAAACATGCAGGTTTAACAATAAAGCAACCAACCAACGAACACTTGCTTTAAAAATCCACTTTTGACGACGACGAGGAAGATGACACGAAAACGACGAAGACGTGATCTAAACATGAGAACACATTTATTCGTACATTCCACAAAAACTAACAGCAACGATTAGTCTTCGTCAATTGAAAGCAAATCTGTCCATCTAGCTTGAAGCAAAAGAAATCACCCTGCACCGCACCGACTCCACCGCCGCCGCCGCCACACCACCCGCTTCGGCTCCATCACAACTCCACCAAGCCAACCTTATATCACAATACATACGTTCAACCTTCAACTTGTGTAGTCTGAAGTTTTAAGTATTCACTCGAACATTTATCCCCGAAGTTATTTGACAATAAGCTTACCCCAAACTTTAATGTAAAGTTGACACTTTGTTAGAAGGACAATATATGTAGCTACGGTACCCACACACAAACACACATCTATACCAAAACCGAAAACTCCTTGTTATTGACTGATGACAGGAAGGATGTGGCGAGAGATTTGCTTCCGAATTCGATAAGAGTCTGATGTTTCATTCTTGATGTACACATATTTATATGTACGGACAGGGACACGTTATACCCAGTTTTACAACAACCATCTCGCCACGCATCCAGACCAAAGTGTTACTCGTGCCAACACGAATAGCTACATCCAAACATTCACAAAGACCTTCTTTCTAACGAAGTCAAAATAAAGTTTATTTTGCAGAGGTGGTATTCTTTTATCGGTCTTTTGGAAGGGAAGTTGAAGAATGAAAACGTCAATCCAAGTTTTGACTTTACAAAATGATTGCCTGTTGTACACACAATATTCGTTCAGTTTACTTTTGACAAGCTGATGGCTATGTGAGTTCTATGCTCTCATTGAATTATAAAAACACACCACATCCATGTAAGGGCTAACTAGGTACAGTCAAGCAAGTAATATCGCCTGATTACCAACCTGCCTCTGATTAATAGATTTAAGTATGAGTTTAGGTGACCTGTGTTAGTTTTATGAACTTTCAAAATTTTTTCATTTTTCCTACTTATTAAATGTTCGTGTCAAATGTGAAAGCACAGTCATACAGCTCGCCGGCTGACTGCGCCGCGCCGCACATAATCACACCATTATCGAGCACAAACAATCTGATCTGAGTTTGACAACGTCCTGTGGTTAATGATTCACAAAACTGTGACAGACATTTATGCGATCAAGATCCTGGCTGCTGTTGGCTTGCCTGGCCTGGCCCTACCCTGCCTTGCCCAAGCTAAAAAGCTTTAAGACGTATACCATGATTAAAATGTATGTATGTATGTATATAGTAAAAATAAAATAACTGGCCGGTAACAAATCAGAGAGGGCGGCCGTGTCGCGTCGTAAGGTGAGGTAAATTATAATTCTAACAGTTTCCAATTCATTCCTTTTCTCTTTATAGCCCACAGTTCACACAAAAAATCTTCAATCCTCAAAAGCTTCCGGCTTTGGTCGTTGTATAGTTGTCGTTGCTGCTTTTGTTTACTGCTAAGGGCCTGTCAACTTGTGTCCAATTGAGAAACATAATTCAATAAAAGGTCATTTGTCATTTGTGCGACATTGAAGAAATTTTTCTACGTTTTTCGTTCCGTTCAATACTCATTTTAAGTAGTTTCCAAAAAAATACAAACAAAATGGAGAAGATTAAAACGGAAGGTATTGCGCGAGTTTGTTGCAGGAGGAACTGTGCAAAGGGTATATGTATACAATAAACCTACATACATACCTATCTACCTCCTCTTATTTGACTCGTTCATATTGTTCCACTGGCGTATTTTTGAAAATTATTTGACATTCAAGAGTGGTGGCATGGCGGTCGGGCAGTTGGTTTTGTGGCAGAGTAGATATAATGGTTTTGGTATGGGAACTGGGTAGCTAAACACTCCCAACTTAGAGAGAAGTTTTGATTAATTGAAAGCGTCTCGTAGGATGTGACATTTTGTTTTCCTTTTGACATTGGTTTCTATATTCGTTTTCGGAGTTTTTAGAGTGTTTTCGTGTGAACGTTGTTTTGAATTTGAAATTTATCAAGGTTGACAGCAAAAATATATATGTACCTATGTACGTTTGAGTACCTAGACATAGATAAATGTATAAAGCTAGATGCCTCGATGTTCATAGATACGTTTGTATATATTCAGGCATTTTAACATTGAACGATGTTATTATCAAAACAAATGTGTGTATGTGAATGAAAATATAATAATATAACTTGTTTTCCTTAAGTATCTACAACTGACATGACGTAAGGGTTAGATATTATTTTATACAAATTTGTGAATTGTTCATTTCGATAAGATTCCTTGTAGTCGATAGTTTTCCCTCAACAACTGACTTATTGAGTATTTAATGCTATAGCGTATTTTTGGGAAGAGACTTTCCCTCTTTTAAATCTTTTAATTGTTTGTTTTTAACTCTTGAAAGGATTCAGTATTGTTTTTTTTGTTTGGTTTCTATTTTTTGTAAAAAAAAATATTGATTAGATTTTCCTTAAAATTTTACTGAATGTTGAAAACAATATTTTTAAAAAGAAAAAAGTAGTTTCAAGTTAATATCTTAAAGTTTTCTTAGATGTTTATTTTTTATAAAAAAAACTGTCAATTCGATTTTTCTCAAAATCTTACCAGATGTTGAAAAAAACTTTACTTTTCGTTGCACAAAATTGTTTTGGAGGTAAAATCAGTTTTTTATTCGTAAAATTTTCGACGTGACATTTTTTTTTTTTTTTTTATTTAGAAAAAAATTAGTTAATTTTATTTTTTTTTTCAAGAAATATACTTGTTTGGTATCGCGTTTCAATGTATTATATACAATTTAATTCAAGTCTCTAGTGTTTTTGGTCCGTAAGATATTAAGGGTTAACCAAAATTTGCACCTTTTTTTAAACCTCTATGGTAAAAAAAACCACCCACGTAATTTTTTTGAGATCCCTTTCTGCATCTTTCTGCCTTATTACCTGTATGACAAAATTTATTTGAAGTTGATATCTCTTCTGGTTCTTGAGATATGGACAACGAAAAAAACGTAGCGAACGTACAAGCGTACGGACGTACGAACGTACGTACACACGCACGCACATACGAGTACATCTTTCTAAAATTCTTTTATTTCGACTCTAGGGACATTGAAACGTCGAGGAATGTCAAAATTTTCAATTTTACAAATCGGTCCGGTTGCGCAAACAAATTTGGGTGAGGTCTCTTTCCACTTGTGAGCACTACATCCGCGATCTTCGTCTATTGCACTATGGGAGTGGTTTCCATGCGCTCTACGTGACTCAGCCATCTCAGTCGTTGGAATTATGTCCTTCGGGCTAAGTCTACGTCGCTGTACAGTTCTTCGTTCCATCTTCTCTTTCGCTCACTTTAACTTTCTTCATCGTAGAACGACGCAAAGAACTTTTCTCTCGAAACGACCCAACGTGCTTTCATCAGCTTTTGTCATAGTAAATGCTTTTGTACCGTATCGCAGGACGAACATGATGGGGGGTTATATAGCGGCACTTCGGTTCCTCGAAAGAGGGCTTTACTGTTCAATTGCTTTCATAGCCCAAAGAAACAACAGTTAGCAATATGACTTCTTCGTTTGATCTTCGTTTGTAGAAAGTGAAGATTTGGCCGAGTTGTAAGCCCTTTCTTGATAAGAATATGTACTTTGTTTTGCCTCATTAAACGCTAAACCCGTTTTCGACACATGTGCATCAATACTCTCAAAATAATGATGATGATGTCAATGAGATCAGCATATGCCAATAATTGGACAGGTTTTTGGATAGATATTGACTCAAGAGTTGACATGGGTGCTCTGCACTACTTTTTTAAGAAATCGCAAGGCATATCGTCACCTTGTCTTAAGCCTTTTTTAACATCGAAAGGTTCGGTTAAGTTTTTCCCAACCATTACGAAACAGTGCGAATTCTTCATGGTCATCTTAAAAAAACGCACAAGCATGGAAGGGATGCCAAAACTCTATACATTTCGTTCCTGTAGATGGTGGCATATGCGGCATATATCGATTTCCTCATTCAATAGTTGGGGCAATTTCTAGGGTCTCCTTTTTTCAAAATCGGGAAAACTATACTAGGTTCCATTTATTGGCTATGCTTCCTTCCAACCATATCTTACAGATAAATTGGTGCATGCTCCTTACCAAATTATCTCCAGAGGCTTTCAAGAGCTCGGCATTTAAGCCATCTGCTAGATATGGCAACCTTTCCTTCATGTAATTCGGAAAGGCGGGATTGTGGGCTTTCGCATTCTGTATTGAATAGATCATCCTGATAGCGGAATCTAGTTTATTTTCCCCGTTATATGCACATTCTGTGAAATGATGTTTCCATTTTCATCTTTACAGCCTTCGGTTCGAGGTTTATGTGTTTGTGAATTTCGTTTAATCTGCTCATAAGACTTTCTTTCTTTCCTTTTTGTGGCTGATTGAAACTCAGCATGTCACTCGGATTGCATCTTTGCAATGTTGCCACTCCTCTCGTCGATATATTATATTGGCGGCAGATAACTCCAAAAAAAGGTCACTTGTGAATTGATCGTAGAAGGATTTGGTGATCTCTTTTAGTTGAAGCCGTTGTATCTTCTTCCAGCATCTCCTTTGCCGTGGGTCATGAAAGTTGAAGTGCTATACCTTGGCTACAATAAGGTATTGGTCCGAGTTGATGTCAGTTTTCAGACATTGCAATATCGACAATCTGGTTGACCGTAGATTGATCTGGGAAACTGCAAGTTGTTTTGTGGATGTTGATGTGTTTAATACGTAAACTGGCTACCATGACGTTTTGCCCCGCTGTAATATCGATGAGCGATTGTCGTGCGAGCTGTTTTTCCAGACTTTTTCATTAAATATGTCTTCCCTTCCTAGCTTGAAATTTGAATTGGTCAAAACAATTTTAATATCGTAGCCCCACCTCCGAACATGTCGTAGTAGCCCTATAAGATGTTCACTAAGTAGTTCAACCTAACTCGAGCTCGAGATGCCTCAGTCGATTCCATTATAATTGTCAAATTTCAAAATTTGTCAATGTATCCTAATTAAATACAAGAAACCTCACAACGTGTTATTTTAACATCAATTTAAATATGTTTGGTGCTCCAATTCTCCAATAATGGTAACCTTTTCCTTAACTCATTTCGTTAAATTTATACTTGTGGCACATAGAGAATATATGGCAAGTTTTAAAATCGGTAAATTCAGTGAGTTCCTCGATTCAGTCCGTCTGTCTGTATGTCTGCCCTTTCCCATAAAGCTTCGATTGAATTCAAATTTATAGAAATTAATGTTTTGAGCTAGTTCGCGTTAGGCGTTTTTTTAGTTCTTTTTTAAGACTAATAATAAGTTTTTTGTTGGTCAAAAATTGAAAATTCGATTTTTCTCAAAATAAACCCGTTAGATTTTTTTTAATTTTAGTTTATTATTATTTTGTATTGCTCCGGAAGGGTATCCTACAACAACATTTTTAATTAATAAATACAAGCAATATATTTAAATACACTTTTTATATACATGAGCAAGTTTGTGAGACCCAGCCGTGCATTAAGTTTTTTCTTAGTTTGGTTTATAAATCAAAAAAATATTAAATTTCAAATACTTTTCCAAAAATATTTTCGTATCGCCAAATGAAAATTCAATGTTTATATCACGTCGGCCAAATCACCATTTCTGAAAACCCTGAATTCAAGCCTATACTTAAAATTAAACTTTTCACATTAAAACTTAAACGTATACATCCATATGGGCAGGTATGTACACATTCAAAAATCTGTTATGTGAGCAAATGAATAAGTTCTTTTTCCAAAGAATTGACTATGATTAATTTAAAAAAAAAAAAACGTATTCAAAATAATAACATCGAAATATTTCTGCTGAAATATAAAAAGAATATATTTGCTATAATGTTTAAGGTTTTCTGTTTTAAAGAACTTTACCTATACTTTTGTGGGCCCAATTTTAAATGCATTCAGGCATCTTAATTAACTATGTGATCCTGTGCGTTCTTTGTAAGAGTAAAGCCAAACGTGACGCGAAGTTCAATTCACTAAAAGATTTTTCGAAAACAACGATTTATTAAAACTTTTTCTTAGGAATGTCGACGTGCGTGTATTTGTTTCGTTTGATTGATGTATGACAGGAATTTTTTGCAAATAAAAAACAATAATGGTTCGGGCCTCATTTAATATCCAATTAAACCATTATAGGTTAGGTTAGGTATATACCCAAAGTAACCAACCAAAAAATAAACGATGATTTAAAATACCTTACATTCTATTACCAGTAGATGTTTTCCACCAGAATGAACAAGGCACACATCAAAGGGAACTTAACACATTGTTTCAATAATTGAAGCTGGTACCACCCGCAGTCCACCGTTCGTTATCGTTGTCGTTGTACTTGCTGCCACCTTAATCACGGCCGCCACCGCAGCGCCCGCCACTGACGCTGACGCTGCCGCCACAACATCAAATAAAAGCCTTGTAATTTAAGTTTAATTGAGAACTGCGGAGTTTGGATATTTTGTTGTTAGTTTTTTTTTTACGGCTTCTATACCTACGTAGTTCTAGTACGGGACGCGATTGGTCCCATTTTATTGGTAAGTATTTCACCCACTTCAAGAGAGATTCGTCTGGTCTGATAAAAATGTAATATCCATCAAAATAAATCCACAAAAAAGTATAGCGGTCTGATGGTTGGACTGTGCGGTAGCCTCATCCCTTGCTTTTTACAACATTTTGAAACTGTGCAAATTGTGTAAAACGATTTTGAAAGCAGCAAGTTTTTGGGTTTATGATCGCATTGGTGAGAGAGAGAGAGTAAGAGGAACTTTGGTTTCGGTGGCTAAGAAAATTGTTTTACTAGAACGGAATGGTCCATGATAAAGAGGAGAGTTGTGTGCAGTAATGGTGTTTTGAGGTCGGAAGGCAAGAGAACTTTATGAAAAAGAGAAAAAACGACGAAAGATTTATATTATTTGTTCAAAACAAATGTTTTTAGTTGTACTTTTTGAACACTTAGACAATTAATTTAAAATTTTATATGATTTCTAAATGAGGCCAAAAAGTTATTTCTTATTTATACCAGAAGTGGAATGAAAGTATGCATCAATTTGAAAGTCTTGAAATAAATTATTAATAAATATTTAAAATGTTTTTTTTTCTTAAAATACTTCTTATGGTAATGATGGCCAGGCGTATAATAAATAAATAAATTGGGTGGCGCAACGGACCGTTGTGAACCAGGGCCTAGTGACTTACGACTCGCAACCATTCCTGTGTGCGAGTACTGTTTTCAGGAATGGAAGGGACCTACAATTTTAGGCCGAATCCGAACGGCTAATTTGACACTGTACTTTTTCATGACAAGAATTACTCTTGAAGGAATTGTCAATTCCTCGCAAGAGGCAGTACCCGCGAAAATTTTTTTTTTAAATTAAGGTGGCACAGGCAGGGGTTGAACCCAAGACCCCTTGCATGACAGTCCAACGCACTAACCATCATTATTAATAAATCGCAAATATTTTACGACTAAAAACCATACTAACTGCAGAATAATTTTATTTAAAGAAGAAAAATGTTATATAAATATTAACTTCAAACTAATTTCATCTTAAAAAAAAAATAATAATTTGTAAGTTTGTTCGCATAAATACGAGGGTTGCGAGGGTTATTTTCTGGCCTAATAATGACAAAACAAATAATTACGATTAAAATTGGTTTTATTGTTTTTCAAAATATTCTCCATGAAGAACAATACACTTTTGCAAACGTTTGAACCAATTATTGTAGCACTTTTACAACTCTGATTGAAGTACCTCCAAAACATAGTTTTTGAGTGCATCAACGGCTTCGTCAGGGGTCGAAAAACGTTGTCCTGTCTTCTTCTGCTTTTTTTCGAATTTCTCCGATGACTTCTGGTCGTATACCATTCAGAATTCTCCGACTTGCGTTTCTCTTAGGGCTCGCGTACACTAAAACCGATTTATTGGCCGATATCGGATCGGAACAATTCGGACGAGCATATCGGGCGTTCGACTGCATACACTGCTTCCGACCGCGGACGATACCGGTTTGGAGTCTGAATTTGTGAAGCGTGGATGTAAAAATAATAATTTTATCAATAGAAGATTTCGAAGAAATGTATATTTTAAAAAATTCATACCGTCATTTAATGCGTCAACGTAGAAGACGTCGTCGCTCTGTATGGATTAATGAAATATTTATGCAAAGAAAACAACTGGGTGAATACTACTGTCTTTTTGAAGATTTGAAATTACAACCCATACAATTTTTCGAGTATTTAAGGATGTCGTTTAGTACATTTCAATATATTTTAAACTGGAAGCATTGATAACAAAGCAGAACACAAACTATCGGGAATGTATACCACCCATGGAAAGACTCGCAATAACATTGCGGTAAGATGAAGTACTATCTTAAATACAACACAAATTAACATGCTACTTAAATCTTTTAGGTACCTTGCAACTGGGGAATCTTTTTGATCTTTAGCATTTTCGTTCAGAGTTTCAGACAGTGCGGTTGGAAGGATTGTCAGAGAAACTTGCAAAGCAATATTTTCCAAATCTAAACCACAAATGGAAATTGTTGGGTCTTGGTACTTATTTAAAGACATAGCAAAAGTTAAGTAAATTGAAAGCTGCAACCTTTTGAAGGGTATGAAAAAAATCTGACAGTAACATTGGAATACGTGGCAATACTTTTCTTTAAACTTTTCAGTTAAAATGGTTGCTTTACGAATATTTTCGGTGATCTTTTTAATGAACAAACGTGTATAGTTGCATAATTGAGGTAGATTCAAATTACTGAAGAGAATAGTAGGTAAGCCTTTAGAAAGGCATTCTAGCTATATCTAGTGAATTTAACAATTCCATTGGAAAATTTACACGATCATTTTCATAAACATTTTAAAAGACATACGACCGCCTGATTACAATTTTTGTATCTAGAAGATAATTTTGTCAACATGAACATTTTTGGCCTCCAAACTAGCCCGATGACTGAGCTAGTAATGATTCAAGTAAATATTGTGTATATCCGGAAAAGTACTCTGAATTAATTAATTTTTTTCCCGAAGAACAGTGCAGAAATTGTCTGGCAGTTTATTGCATTGCGTATTGGAATTTATTTTATACTTCAGTCTACGTAACACGTGACCAGCTATGTTATCCCCATATATATAGTATATTTTACCTATGCTTTAGCCTCAGCAACATGCGATTATGCTATTAAATTGCAGGTTATATGAAATGTTTGGAAGTTTGACATAGCAACATCTATTGAATACATACTGCATTCAGTCAACAGATGCAGCCATCTGTAAGAATAGTTTGGAGCAAACTGATATTTGTGATTGTCAAATAATAGGCAAATAACGTGCAGTAAAACAATATTGCGATCATAAGATGAGATAAAAGCTATCCTATCTTTTAAGTTGGATTAAACTGCACATGGTGTACAAATATGATAAAAATCGGTTAATTGGTTTAGGAGTCCATTGCGTACAAACATCGTGACATGCAATTTATACATATTAAGATATTATGTCCGTTCACGTACCGTCCTAAAACAGAAAAATTTTAGGAAAAAATCCGAAATTTAACAAAATCCTGTTCGCGTACTTAAAAATTTCTTAGTTTTTCGTAAAATAGAGCGCTGAAGAGAGAGTAAAATATTTCCCCAACCTACGAATTTTAGCCCAAAAAATTTCTTTGGGCTGATTTGTGAAAAGTGTCAAATTTGATAGATATTCAAAAAAATTAAACACATTGCTCGCTTTTGTTTTCCAGTTATAAAATTTAAAAACAAATTTGTAAAGAACAACAACAAGACAGTAAGATTGCGTGTGAACAATTTGTTGTTTTCCTGTTCGCTTACTTATTTGTATTTTTTTTTTTGGTGAGAAGATTTTACCCACACTCTTTAAAAAACCTCTTTTTACGAATTTTAGTGCAGAAAGAACGCGAACGGACCTATTGTGACGTGATACCAAACTTACATAATTTTGGAAATAATCAAATAACTAGTTTTTAATAAAGAAAAAAAAAAACTAAAAAAAACTTGTCACCTCGAATATTTTACGAACAAAAAATGATTTTATCTTAAAAATAATTTAATGCAACGAAAAATTACGTTTTTGACATCAGGTATAATTTTGAGAAAAATAAAATTGATAGTTTTTTCTTACAAAAAATGAAATAATTGGTAAATATTGATTTTCGACTTCATAAATTTTTAAAAATTGAAAATATTGGCTTCAAACCAATTTCATTTTTTTGAAAATATTGTGTTCGACATTCAGCACATTTTTTTTAAATCCGACAGTCAGTTTTTTTTCGTAAAAATTAAGATATACATAAGAATGGTACGCAAAATTATTTCTTTAGTAAATGAAGTTATTGACTTTAAAATGATTTTAGTCTTTAAGAAATAAATTGTGGTGCAACAGTCCGTTGGGAACCAGGGCCTAGTCACTTACAACTCTCAACCATTCCTGTGTACGATTAATGTTGTCAAAAATGGAAGGGACCTACAATTTTAGGCCGAATCCAAACGGCTAATGACAAGAATTACTTTTGAGGGATTTTTTAATTCCTCGCAAGAGGCAGTACCCGTGAAAATAATTTTTTTTTAAATTAATGTGGCACAGGCAGAGATTGAACCCAAGACCCTTTGCATGACAGTCCAACGCACTAACCAAGGATCAAATCTGTACTATTTTATATAAGAAAAACAAACTTTCAAGAAATGGTACTAAAATTGATGAAAAATTGGTTTCGACTAAAAATCTCTTTAACAAAAAAAGAATTTGAAATAAAACTAGTTTATCATATGCAAAATATTGTTAATAATCTTTAGTTGATTTTTAGACAAACTCAACTAACAACCTTTTGAAAAAAAACACGACTTAAGTATTAGGAGAAAAAAGAAACATTTTGTTTTGAATATTTTGTCAAAGTTTTAAGTAAGACAAATCGACAGACGGGATGGTAAGTTATCAGTGTGGGTCCTATACCATTATCTATTTAGCGCAATCGTGCCTAAAATTAAACTTAGGACTATTAAAAAGTACATAAGCCACTCCTGTCTGAAAAAAAGAATGTCTCTGGTGTAAAGAGCCCGCTCAAGATAGAATTTTCTAAATATCCGTCTTTCGCACGCCCTGAAAATCGAATTGTTGATCGTCGTCCTAGCTCAAGAATGTGATCTCAAACAAGTTTTATCAAGAACTCTGTTGATACTTGATATACGAACCCCATTGTTCATAATCTCTTTTCAATAACAACGCATGTAAGAAGATTCGGTTGTTCGATCCGAACCCGTACATCGTCGGAAACACTTCCTCTCAAACACCCGAGTTTTCTCTATCTGAGAAGAGACAACGTTAAAATACGTAACACTGACACAAACGATTGTAGTCCGTCCTAGGTATTAGAACAAAGTAGCAAATTACCTTAACCGACTGCTGCAAAAAGGTGTTTCGTCACACCGAAAATTCCTCTGACCCTGATTAGAGCAGCATTTATGCAAAGGGTGTCCCAAAATTAACGCAAGATTTGAATTAAATAAAAAACGTTGTTTTTAGTCTTTTGATAGTTATATTTTTATTGACTCGTAAAGTACATAGGATAGGGTTATGTATGGAATAACACATCGGACAAATGGCCTCCACGGCTTTGCATGCACATGCGCACTCTTTTGTTGAAATTTTCCATGACCATTCTGCATAAATGTGGCTGAATTTCGTTGATGCAGCGTTGAATCTCCTCCTTTAATGCACGGGTGGTTGTGGGCTTGTTGACATAGACTTGTGATTTCAAATAACCCCATAAAAAGAAGTCTAATGGTGTTAAATCACACGATCTAGGAGGCCAATTTTGATCACCGAAACGAGAGAGTACACGACCTGGAAATGTCTCATGCAGTAATTGAATTGTTTCACGGGCTGTATGACATGTGGCACCGTCTTGTTGAAACCACATATTGGACACATCAATATCATCCAATTTTGGCAGAAAGAACTGTGTAATCACTGCTTGACCAGCATCATTTTCAAAAAAATATGGCCCAATTATACTTCCAGCCGAAAATCCACACCATACAGTCACGCGTTGTGGATGCATTTATTTTTCGACAATCACTTGTGGGTTCTCCGAACCCCAAATGGGGCAATTTTGGCGATTGACAAAGCCATCAAGATGAAAATGTGCTTCATCGCTTAGGATAATTTTGCTCGAAAAATCAGGGGCCAAGCTTTCACTATTTTTGAAATATTCTTTAATAATGAAGACACGTTGTTCTATCGTGTAACGCTCCATAATAATAATATACTATTAGCTGTCAAATTGCTTTTTCTTCAGGGTTGCCAACACTTCACTGCACAAATGGCGACAAATTCAAATCTTGCGTTAATTTTGGGACACTTTATATAATGGTCGAACAACAAAAACAAAAAAAAACAACTCTGGCTATTTTACGCCAGTTCTTGCCGCAAGAAGCTTTCTTTAACTGAGCTAATGATGTTTGCATTATTTTTCACTTAAGTTATAACTATGACATGCATACATGCATAGACAAAAATCAAGGTCTTAGAACATCACATTCACATCATTCATGTTTCTTAAGGTTCATAATTATAAAAATTCTTACAAAGTTTAGTAAAAGGAATTTTTTAAATTTTTATTTTGTTTTCCTTTACCATGATGTATATCCAAATTAAATAAATTAATCTTTAAATTCCCAACTTACCTATATTGTATATGTGTATAGGTGTGTAAGTTTTTTCGTTTTTGTATCTATAGAAAAAATGCCCCCCAAAAGAAAGAATTTTCCTTAAGTTAAATTGGGGAATGAAACCAGCAAAGGCAAAATTTCGAATTACTACGCTGGCTAAAGCAAGCTAATAAAGATTTAAGATGGAATTATCCTTGCATATAAATCGATGCATTAAGAGGTACATAGTACGGGATGATAGTATTTTTCAGCCATGTTTTTCGTGTGTAATGAAGATGTATTCAACGTAATGAATTTCTTAATAGTCCAAGTTTATTAATTAAATTTTTCACTCGGCGAGCGCTTAAAAGAACGGAACAAAGAATATCTCTTTTTTGGGATTATCGCAACAGACCATCATTGCGAAGAGTGTGGGTACTGGGTTGTGATGGTATAGCAAAAAGGAGAACTTAAATTTATTAACATAAGTCCTATAAGATGAGAATGAGGATGATGCCAGAATGTGGCAGCACAAAGAAGCTAAAATCTACTCAAGATGTATTGTATTAATCTACGCAGCCCCTAACTCAAATAACCTAAGCCTAAAATGAAGAATAATTGTGTTTTAAGAAAAGAAATGATCTAAAATAAGATATGGCGGTTGGTAGAGAAGACCGACCGACGGACGACGCACGAAGATGACGGACGGAAGGTGGCATGGCATGGCTATGGTGGTGAGATAATGAAGGTAATCAGGACTCCCGCTTCAACAAAAGTGTATTAATGGACGTTTTAGTGATTTATTTTGGAATGTTTGGAAAGGTTCATACACACCTTAAGGAAATAAACCCAACCAAACGCATTTGTTTCCCGAATTTTTTTAATCATTAATCTTTGCAGAAAAATCCGAAACAAGCAGTTATATTATAACTTATCAATCTGTCGACTTCTTGTTCATTTGAAAGTCTGTAAGCACAAACAATTGTGCTTAAAGAAGCATAGGCCACGGTGTGAGTAAATTCTCGTTTGTTTATTTTTGACCGGAATTTGACGTTACTCTTCCAATTCTTGTCGGAATCAGTTTCAGTCCACAAAATAAACATATTATTTTTAATTTGTTGCTCAAACATTTGTTATTATATATTTTTTTAAATAGAAAAATATACAAATATTTGTTTGTAATTATTTTATTTTCCGTAAAATTCAATTGGCTTGTGGGTAACATTTGACGTCGAGACGTCTAATTTTCTATTAGAAATAGAACGTATATAGAGAAGAACTTAGCGTTATTATAAATACAACAGTTTGTCATTAGGTTTTAAAAATGATTTTGGGGAAGTAGGCACAGCGGATACACTTTAGACGAGAGGTCCATTTTTTCGTCTAGGGTTTATCTGTTTGGGCAAGCATAACCAATACAAAAAATAGTCCGGCTGTGTTAGATCGCACGATCCTTGAAGCCGCGACGCAAAATAATGTGACCAACAAAAGTAACCTTCACTAAATTGTTTTTTTCGTCATCTGTTTGCCATGTTTTTTTTATTGTAAAAGGGCACACTCAAAAAGATGTTACGATTACGGATTACGGATACAATGTGAGCATTAGGAGAGGGAGAGTGGGTCTGAAAGTAGGTGCAGTTTGTTTTGAATTCCTGAATATTGCAATGATTGGGAAGGTATTCCACATTCTACGCTCAATACAGTCAAAGAAGCTTAAGTAAGTTGGATTAGGACCAGCCCAGAGATGGGAGTTATACTCAAGCTTAGGACGCATACACGTCTTGTAAATAACAGCCAGAACAAAGGAGAGACACATTTCTTAAACCCAAACATCTTGCGGCATTTTTGACGACATTGCGTATATCATTAATGAAAAAGAAAAAAAGCGTTGAAGATAGAACAAAGTCCTGGGGCATACCAGCATTTATTTTCTGGTCTTCAGATTGAACCCATCCAATGCTTCAATGAACGATCGGAAAGGTAATTAAAAATCCAATAAAGGAGGGATTCATGAAAACCAATGGCAAACCCCATTAAATGCCTTTACAATGTCAAGCGCAGTAATCTTACTTTATTAAAAACGATGTCAAGATTTGTTCCACCATTCCTGAACCATGAGATCATCAGTGCACCAATAACTGCAAAAACCGTATTATTTCGGTCTTCGAGATATATCCTAAACTGATAATTATTCAGCGTTTTCATGACCTTGGAAAGACGTACATAAATGCAATCGGTCAGTTATTAGATGGTAACGAAGATTCGCTTTTTTCGACAAATGATGTTTTAAATCCACTCTGAGCGACACCTGGGGAGTAGGACAGATAAAAAAGCCTACCCACGGTTGTTTCCAGCGTTGAAGAACACCCCTTCAGAACTATAGCGGTGATACCATCCGGGCCTAACTAACGTGCTCAAGTACAGGTTGAGTCATAACACTCACTGACAGCGTTGAATTGGCGGCGAACTACCTAGCAAAGAGATTAGCCTTCTCTATGCAGCTTACAAATGGATTGTCAATGAGCGTAGGAACCGGTAAAGAGCAAAAATTTCTCATGTTTTTTACGAATAACCAAACATTTTTACTGCCTTTGGGACATTACAGTATTTAACTTGCCAACATTTTTGGTCAGGCAAAGACCTTCGAATAAGGGTGGTTTTCCCAATTGGGTTGGCTGTAAAACAACGGAAACTTACGGTCTTGTTCCTAATAACCTCATAACAGCCTGCATCGAACCACGCGTTTTTCTTAGATCTGATATTTTTAACCCTAACTTACTTATACAGTACTTATCAGGGTCAGAGGTAAGAAACAATTCAAGAGGGTTTTCTGCTTGACCTTCCAAACCGATATTCGAGTGCGCTCGTTGACCAGCTGAGTTAGGTGGTTTAACTCATCTCAGCACACATTCTTTCGGGTGTTGTTTGACCTAATTCTTGACGCCATGTGCATTGAAATCACCCGTAACAACTGTTTCAGTGCGATAATAAAGTTTTTTGGATGGAATCAGACAAAGCATCCAAAGGGCCTAGTGACTTACAACTCTCAACCATTCCTGTGTGCAAGTACTGTAGGGATGTCGGGGACCTAAGCGAAAACAAGTATTATCAGATGAAACATAATACGTCTAAGAAATACACCCCTAGCTTTCAAAAATCAATATATTAAGGGTCGATACGATTGTTATGCATTAAAAATCAGCTGTACTTTCTTTAATTGATGGTTTGCTATACCAAACGACATCTTCTCTAAGGGAAGGTCTGTTATTTTTTCTGGGACAATTTTGATGTATCTTTCAATACGAGTAAGTTTTCCTTGAACAATTTTAAGGCCGCAGCCATTTTTGCATTCATCCTTTTTTTGAATTAAATAGTTTGATTGGTAAGATCTTTTCTGATTTCTAAAGAGTAAACACCTTAGTATACATTTATCGTCTTGATAGATTCTGTCATACCCTGGGCTTTTTTTTGGTTTATATTAATTTATTTCTTCACTTTTCTGAAGCCGGAATATTTATAGCGTTCGAAAGAGAAAATTCTTGTAAATATGAAAGGAATGATAATTCCAGAAACGAAAGGTCCTTTAAAATAAATTCTATATGGTTGACAACAGGCTTGCAGGAAATGTTAAGACGGAAAGCCTGTGGATGTCCGACCGGATGATGAGTGCTCGCGATCAGGATAAATTCAGAGTCTTCTTGATGAAATCCCCGTTCATCGAACCGGTAATTATGTTAATGAGACCGCCTAAAACTTTATATGGAATAAACATTGAATAAAAATGGATCCTTTTTTTTTTGTATGTATAACATTTCAATGTGTTGAGTGTTTACCAAATAAAAATACAAGGAACCAATAATCCCGAATCTATTTGTCTATTGGAGGGTAAAGGCTACTATGATGACAATACGATATAAATAAAGAGGCCATGTTCGACTAGGCTTTATATAGCAGGGATAAGTTTTTGAGTTTATTCTAGAAACGGGATATGGTATTTAAATTAAAGTGGCGTGTGATATCAAAATTCTTTGGCTTTTTCGCATCCGTCCTAGTCATCGTGGGTAGTCGGTTCGATGTCGATGTCGGTGTCGTAGCCCAAAAAATGCCCTGGTGACATATTGAAAGATAAATGCTCCATTAAAGGCATTTGTTAGGGATGAATAATGATTGGGGGTATATGCATTACATATACAATCATACATTCGGGAATATCAATGTGTTTGCCTCTATTTTATACTTTAATATATACGTAGCAGCTATCTATGAAAAGGATGAGGATGAGTGGAAGAAGTTTTTTATTTTTTTCTGGTTTATTCTTTGTTGTTGTTTTTGTTGCTGTTACTCTGCTCTGTGGAATATTAAATTGTGCCTGGAGGCACTGAGGGAGTTGTACGAGTTGAAGCGACATATTGTGCGTGAAAGGACAAAGTTTTATTATGCTTCTTCGCACACAAATGGCGCAAATGGCTGTGATGATTTTCACTTAGCCCTGGGGGCCCAGTTGGTTTTTGCGTGGGCTGTGTTCAGTTCAGTGTTCAATGCGGTAGGTATAGCGGTATACATAATATATTGAACAAACCTTCTCTGCTCTGTGCCAAGTAATGCTGCTCCTACTCTGTTTGTACAATTTTATTTGGGCGCTTCCCTTTCGCAAAATTGTAATTGAATTTGAATCAAAGAAGAGTCGTTGGGGAGGTGAAATGATGAGAGAGCGAAGTCTGTAAAGTGATATTATTATTGACATTGAATGCTGCGAAATCTGATGTTCACATTAAGGGTTTTTTTTTTTGGTAGACAGGAAGATATAATATAATGTATATACATAAATATATGTACAGTTTATATGAAATGGAATGCCAAATGATTGGTGGCAATAAATCTCGCACTGCTTATGATGTTATTAAATTATCATAAGAGATTGTCATCAACGGAATATTTATTTATGATGACAGATGGAAAAAGTTGGCTTAGTTAATGAAGTGCATAACGTTGTTACAAAGCAAAGGTGTACTAAAGAAATTAAATTGAATTTATGAAATTGAACACATTATATTTTGCCTGGAGAGGGTTTATTGCAGTTGCAATAAAGGAAACATTTGTTGAGTCATATTATTATATTATATTATAGGAAGTTTATTATTATAGGAAGTTTTTAATAGGAAAGTAATTTAACTGACACTGTTTATGTTGATTTTTAAGACAAGTTAATTCGCTAATAGACTTACAAAGCTTTAATAACAGAGTTAAAAATATGGGGTCTATGTAGATTCAACATCTGTATCTTCTTTGAGGTGCTTGTGCATTTTAAAAATCTCGTTTTTGACGTAGTTTGAGACCAATAGTTTGCGGTAAGTCAGAACTTACCTAACATTGTCAAATGTATAAGTAAGGCATTTAGATATACATGAACGAAAAAATGGGCGTGCTGAAAAGCACATGAGACATTTTTGGCATCGTAGATTTTTCAATGATTGGCAGAGTGATGACGCTAGATTTTTGTTTGACCAGAAAATAAATCATAGAAGTCACTTTTTAAAGTTTCAAATAAAATGTTTGTTGGTTTAACTTGCGACATTAAGAAAGGCATTTCAATAACTTTATTCATAAAAGAATTCGTACGCGATATTGGAATTGCATTTGACATTATAGGATAGTAGATAAGTCGAAAAAGTGTGTCCCCGGATTGCGTCTATCTGCCTTCTGTGCTGAACTCTACAGGCCAAACCATTATGTCGATTAAGTTCAAACTTGAAAATAAAGGTTTTAAGGAGATTCGCGTTTGTGGCTCAACAGTCCGTTGAGAACTAGGGCCTAGTGACTTACAACTCTCAAACATTTCTGTGTGCGAGTAATGTTGTCAAGAATTTAGGGGACCTACAGTTTTAAGCCGAATCCGAACAGCTGATTTGAGATAGCACTTTTCATGACAAGAATTACTCTTGAAGAGTTTGTCAATTCCTCTCTAACCATCACGCCAAGTGTACTACAAGAAGCTCCATTAAATCTTAATAATATTTGATTACTAAAAACGTCATTGTTCGATAACTCATTTTTGTACGAAAATCAAATGTATATTAATAAGCTCTATAAATGACTCTAACAAAATTACACCAATCCTTGGAGCAATTTTGTACACCTATTTGTATCTGATCCTCAAAGCAAAAAAATGCTCGCAAGTAAACCCTAAAGGCCTACAACCTATAAGTCTATCATAATTCCTTAGAAAAATTGGTAGATATCCATTTTAGGACAAGTATTGATACAAGTCTTCTGACTATTTCTTAATATGCCTACTGTAAAGGCAAATCGGTGGAAACGGCGTTACAAAGCTTAGTAACCACCATCAAATAATCTCCTAACATAGAGAGTTCACTATGGTTGCTTTCCTTGACATCGAAGGTGCTTTTAACAAAGTGGACTAATCTACGCTTACATATCTGAACATAAAATGTTGGCTTAGGGAGTTAATTCATTTAATGCTTACTAGTAGAATAACTAACACAAAACTTGGCAATGCTTCTTAAATGTTTGCTATTTAAGGGACACCGTAAAGTGGTGTTCTATCCCCTCTCCTCGGGAATTTGGTGGTAAATGAAATTATAACTCAGGAAAGCATCTTAACGCCATAAAAGAACTCTTACGAAATGCCTAAGACATACTAATACTTGGGCTGTTCGGTGTGGACTAGGTGTTAACCCTTACAAAACCAAATTAGTCCTATTTTCGAGGAAAAACAAAATTCTTTATGTTCGCCCTCCCTATATAAAACCAATTCAATTAAAGTTTTTAGACGAGGCTCAAAGCATATGTTTTTTATTTTAGACAAAAAACTAAGTTAGAAACGTAATACACAAAAACGAGTCAAGAAAGCAACTATAGTTGCCATTTCTTGCAAAACAGCTACTGGTAATAAATGGGGCTTACAACCCTGAATTAGGCATTGGTTATTTACATCGGTAATGGGACTTATTTCAAAACCCTTCTATGAGGTCGCCTATGAACGGATCGCTTCCCTATCTGCTGCACTTTACACCCTACTCTACCTGACACCTCTTGATATACTTAGCAAAAACACAACTTCTGGCTATATGTCGCAAAGCCTAACAACAACGTTGCCTACTCCGTAATTCTTAAGTATTTAGAATCAATTCCAAGGCACAGAGACTACACCATCCCCCAACTTCATTTTGAAGATAGGGTATTCCTAGAAGACGAGTCAGTTCACTTTAACACAGATGGATCAACAACGAATGAAATGGTTGGTGGTGTGTACTCTGAAAGACTAGCATTAAGTCTCTCATTCCGCCTTCCCAATCATTGTAGCGTGTTCCAAACGGATTTTTTGGAGATAAAAGAAATCTTGTCCTGGCTTAAAGAAAACGTTATATCAACATCTAATATTCAAATTTTCTTAGATAGTCAGCCCACTAGAAAATCTTTGGACTCTGTCTCTAATGGAGATGGCGAAACAGTTTCCAGGAATTTGTAACTCAGATGAACTCAGTTCTTCACTCTGTACATGTTCTGCTCTAGAAGAATTCTTCTTTAACGGTCTAAAATATCTCAATTATATTAACATAATAAGTCTGTCCCGTTTCGTAAGGGACTCAAACTGGTTCCATTAAGCTTACAAAAAAGCCTCAAGATTCGTGTGCCATTAAACTGGCCTAAGTATATACGTTATATCTAACCTTTATCTAATCTAACATAAGCTCTATTTCTTATTCATCAGTCTTGTTAATGTTTTGTATTCAAGTCGTTTTATGTCTCATTTCATGCAAGTCGCACAGGAATAGGGGAATGAAAAAACACCAAGAAATATAACAGAAAAATACAAATTTTTTTGAAAGAGTTGTCCGGTAGCCATTGCCAATACTCTATTACAAGTAACTGCTGGAAATTGAAAATGCGTTCCAAAAATTCTCTTTTAATTTTAAAGATCATTTCAAAAGAAAAATTTAATAATAAATTATTAATTAAAATACAATTCTCGATAAATAAATCGGTTCATGGTATATCTTCAAATAAAAGAAAAAACAGAAAATTATAAAGCCCATAAAGAATATTTTCGGTGTTAACTGCAAAGAGGAAACTGCTTTTGTAGACGAAAATATTGAAAAAAAAAGAAATAAAATAAATCGAAATAAAAACACGGAGTGATTTATAGGGATAGGAAGTAAAGGTAGAAAGTGTGGAGGTGGATGTCTGTATATTGTGTGTGCCATGCTTTATACCTCTGGTTCTTATGTTCGTCAGACCATTGTGGCGGAAGTGATGGTGTTGTTCGCAAGAGTGCTGTCAAAAATTCTTTAATTTTTCTTCGTTAACCGGTGTTGTAGAGTTGGAAAATTCGTCTAAGAGAGGTTATTTTTTTTTTCGAATCACAGTACATATACACCACACTTACAAACTTTTATAAGAGCTTCTGATGGGTGGGAGGGCACGTTTTGATTTGCCTTATAAATTGAGACACATTTTGCGACTGACATTGGATGATGGCATGAGATCGTACCAATAGGAATTTTCTTATCAAATTGAGTTGCCAGATTTTCGACAGGTGTTCTTTTGTAAAGTTGCTTCTGGTAGGAAGGTAAGGTATTAGTGCTTTTCAATAGATAGGAAGTCAAACGGCGCCAGGGGGTCTAGCTGAGTGAAGTTTCAATGAATTTGATTTGTTATTTCTTATCATTTTAGACACAATTAAATACGAAATGGATGATAAATATAAATTGACAGTCGCAAATACGCCACGAGTTCACTGCATATATTATAAATTAAAACGAAAACAGGATCTGATTTTAAAATATTGTTTCATGAATACTGTGGGTAGTTATACCATTTTTTAGACATTAACAAATATTAATACTGAGTGAGTTACCCATGAGTAAATAAATTATTTTAATCTAATGTCAAAAATGTACAAATTTATTTAGAAAACCGACAAGAAATGTCATTTTCGATGAAAAAAAGTAATTTACGACTAAATAAGAAATTTTTTTTCATAATCCATCTCAGGAATATTGTGTTGTTGAGTCTTAGATGTCGCTCCATCGAAAAAAAAAATACTTTAAAATCCGAAATCTTATATTTCATCTACACATAATAATTACACAAATATCATTTATACAGTGGCTTGTGGCTTTCATGACTAAGCTAATTGAACAAATAGAATGTACGTTTTCGCTAAACATTTTCTCAAAGAAAATGTATAATTGAAGTTAAACTTATTTATCATTTTACTGCTTAATTTAGCCTCCCGCACATAATAGGACGGTCACTGTTTCTTCACTGTACTAACTCTGTAACGGTACTTTTCCCGTCAAATAAGAATATTATTATTAAACTTGTATTACGAAAAACTTTTACTTTAACTTAAGGTAACTTCCTGCTTAACTCCGAAATAACAATAAGAGGAAATAGGCGTCTTTGTAAATTCAAAAGATGGTTTTGTTTCATACCCACAGCGACGGTAAATCAGTACAGGAAATAGCAATAATTGTGAACAGGTGCCCCTTTACAGTCCATTAAATCATTTCACGATTTAGAAATGAAAATTGAGTTTAAAAAAAATCTATTTGATATATTTTAAACATTATGTCATCCAAATATCTTTCGTCGAGTTGCACGCCACTGTTCAAAACGGAGCCTCGTATTTCGCGCCACATGCTGCAGTAAACTTGATTCATTTGCACTGATTTCTCGAAGAATGTTTTCTTTTAGATTCACTAGAATTCGGGGGTTGTTTCTGTAAGATCTCTCTTGGAGGTAGCTCCATACCAAAAATCCATTAGGGTTAAGCAGGGGTCTCATTGGTTACGGAATGTCCCCATAGCAACTGATTAGTTTTCGAGGGAAAGCTTCCCGAAGCAAATTTATCGAATCTCTAGCCGTATGTGCAAAAGTTTCCTAATGAACATATATTATAAGGTGGAACTACATATTTTTGCATTTTTAGTTATCCGTTAGAATAAATTCAACAAATTTAAACTTAAAAGTTTAAATTTAAAACTGTTTGTATGGCGGGAAGGAAATTAGGTATTTGTTCATATGCATAGATACAGTCATGGTTTGATAATGTGTTGCAATATCTGGTATTCGGAACTCACATTTCTTGGAAGGTAAAGTGTATCAAATGGCTTACATACTTACTTACTTACTTAAGGTGGCGCTACAGTCCGGGACGGACCTGGGCCTCAACCAACATGCGTGTCCTGCCAGCTAGGTCCCTAGCTAGCTGTCTTCAGTTTCGCACGCCAAGTTGGTTGAGGTCCTCTACCACCTGGGTGCGCCACCTGAGTCGCGGTCTTCCTACACTGCGGCGCGCTGTCCCTCGGGATTGGATTTGAAGACCTTCCAGGCTGGAGCATTGATGTCCATCCGCTCTAAGCAGTTGTACTTTCATTCTGCTAACTAGGTCAGTGTCGCTGTACAGCCCGTACAGTTCGTCGTTATATCTTCTTCTCCATTCCCTTTATCTATGCGTACGGGACCAAAAATCACCCGAAGAATTTTTCTCTCGAAGCATCCTAAGACGCTCTCATCTTTCTTTGACAGGGTCCAGGCCTCAGCGCCATAAATGAGAACCGGGATGATAAGTGTCTTATAGATGGTGATTTTAGATGCTCGAGAGAGGACTTTACTTCTCAATTGCCTTATAAGTCCAAAGAAGCAGCGATTTGCAAGAGTTATTCTTCGTTTGATTTCAGCGCTGGTGCCGATGTCTGTATTAATAGCGGTGCCTAGGTAGACAAAGTCCTTAACTACCTCAAAGTTATAGCTGTACAGTGTACATGGTGACGTTTTGTCCAAGACGTCGTCGTTCAGTGTCCTATTTTGATGACAGCATATGCTTGGTCTTGGTAGTACCCGTAGCATGATGGTTAGTGCGTTGGACTGTAATGCAAAGGGTCTGGGTTCAATCCCTGCATGTGCCACGAGTAGAGTAGTCAAGAGTAATTCTTGTCATGAAAAAGTGCTTTCTCAAAACTAGCCGTTCGGATTCGGCAAAAAATTGTAGGTCCCTTCCATTTCTGACAACAGTACTCGCACACAGGAATGGTTGAGAGTTGTAAGTCACTAGGCCCTGGTTCACAACGGACTGTTGCGCCACCCCATTTGATTTGATTTGATATGCTTGGTCTTGCCCCCATTGACCACTAAACCCCTCTTCATCGCTTCCGTCGCAATGCTCAAAAACGCTCCACTGACATCACGCTTTGATCTTCCAATTATGTCAATATCATCTGCGTATCCGAGTAATTGGATGGACCTTTGGAAGATTGTGCCTCTACTGTTGACGGTTGAGTTTTGCACAGTTCTTTCCAGAACGATGTTGAAGAAGTCGCATGACAGTGCATCACCTTGTCTAAAAGCTTTTTTGACATCAAATGCATCGGTAAGATCTTTTCCGACCTTTATAGAGCAGCGTGCATTCTCCATCATCATTCTGCACAAACGGATAAGTTAGACAGGGATGCCAAAACTAGACATTGCTCGGTAGAGCTCTTCCCTAAAGATGCTGTCATACGCGGCTAGTGGACTTTCCTGGTCTGAAGCCACACTGATAAGAACCAATCAGGTTCTTGACGTATGGCTTCAGACGTTCAAATAATGCGGCAGAGAGGATCTTTTACGCAATGTTAAGGAGACTGATGCCTCTGTATTTGGCGCAATTTAGGGGGTCTCCTTTCATGGTTTGGCAGACTATGCTGAGATTCCACTTATCGGGCATGCTTTCTTCCACCATATTTTGCAGATGAGTTGGTGCATGCTTCGTAACAAG
Organism: Eupeodes corollae; assembly: GCF_945859685.1. Classification (NCBI taxonomy): domain Eukaryota; kingdom Metazoa; phylum Arthropoda; class Insecta; order Diptera; family Syrphidae; genus Eupeodes; species Eupeodes corollae. The sequence goes on from NC_079147.1 coordinate 135,400,631, forward strand.
TCATTGCCTGCTGCTTTGAATAGTTCGGGAGCGATGCCGTCAGCTCCAGCAGCTTTGTTTGATGTATTAGCTATCTTCACTTTGTCAAGGTCGGGTAGGCGGAATTGTTGATCTGCGTCGCCGAGCTTGAGTGGTTCTATCTCCCTTACAGCGGAATTCGGTTCGTTATCGCCGTTATATAATTTGGAGAAGTGATCTTTCCATATTCTCAGCATCGACTTCGGTTCTACTACGATGTTTCCCTGATCGTCTTTACAGGCTGACTTACATAAATATAAGAAAAAATATTTGCGATCCATAATAATCAGTGAGCACGGAATACAAGACAATTTCATCTTATATACCCGGCCAATCACCAAAAGTACACATCTTGTACTGTGAGATCGTGGTTATTGTAACGGTTTATCCATTTTGCTGTTTAAAAAGTTTTGAAAGGGCTTAAATTCTACACCTGTTAAAATAAATTGTTAAACCAATTTTCTTTTTTCAGTTGCAATTATCGCATAACGCATATATATGTAAAGACCTACTACAGAAATGCTGGTTCTGCCACAGCCACATATCGTGCTTTAAGAGCAGGTTATGGTTTACATATCATATAAAATTGTGAAGAAATTTAAAGCGACTGGATTGGTTACAAATATTTAAAGGCCTGTACCAAAAATACTCCATTACCAAGATCGAAATCACAGACTCACATTTCGGTTTGTCTACAAGCTAACTGCACACTAAATGTGAGAAAGTTTGCGTGAAATGATGAATGAAACCTTTGTATATGGTTTTCATATACAAAGATGAAACCAAACACATTCCTACATTTAGTGTTCCCGCCCATCAAAATGCTTCATTTTCGTTCTCAGGCACATCTAAATGCTTCATTTTGGCCTTCGTTCAAAGTGTAAATGGACAAAAGTGTAACTCAATACTTTGTTAAACAACAAAACAGAAATTTTTTTCAGCTGTAGTTGGCTTAGAGCAGCTTATAGCATTTTTTTTGGCGAAGAGTTCAGGTGGAAACAATAGGCGGGTGTCTCCGTATTTTTTTGTACAGACAATGCTACGAGAAGCATACTTGTGAAGTTCCATTGCCAACTTTAGCTAGTTCAGATTCCTCAATTAGGTTAGTATTTTCATCAATTAAGCAATTCGGTAATTGAAAGACCAAATTTTAGTTTTGTTTGTTGCAGAAACATTCCTGAAAATTTCTTTTTGAGGGACTATTGTTTGAGTTAGAAATGTGTTTGTAGTTAGATTTCGCAATACATTTTTTTTTTAAATAAGTTGCTTTGTGTACAGCATCTTTAAGGAATAGAAATAGGCTATAGGGTTACACATAGTACCAACTAAATTAGTGCAATAATTAGATTTATGTAACTTTTTTATTCCAATATGGGGAAACCGAACACGCAATAATTGGCTGCAATCAATTCTTTTTTTTTTGTCTAAAAAGTTGATGAAGGAAATTTCTTTAATGAACATACCTTAAATATTATTGGCTTTCTTAAAAATATTTTTCTAAGCTAAACTCTGTTTTATATCTGAAAACTATTGTTTATGTATATTTGCTTCTATGGTCTGCATTTATAAAAAGTAATCTACGGCAGTATTTATTATATTAAGAAAAACATAAACATACGTAAAACTCATTAATTTGTTTTAATTATTAGCAGCATTTTTACTAAACATACCCTTCACCTTCAAACAATAATAAATAAACTTGAACTTTGGTAACTAAACATTTTTAAGGAATAAATGAAAATTGTATTTTGCGTTAAACTGTGGGAATTCGCTAAAAGAAAGTTCTGTACGTCAACAATAAACATTCAAGTCGATTACATGATCTATTGAATGAGTTGTGCATGAATTCAGAACGATTTTTTGACGTTTACATTTTGTGATAAACGTCAAAATTTGCATTTTATTTACTCTGCATTTATGCAACAAGTTCGCTATAATGGCTCTGATTTTTGTTTTAATATTGGTGTTCCTTTGAAGCATAATTTTTTTTGATGGCAAATACATGTATGCTTCCATCAATCAAAAATGTTATGGATGAGGTATTTTTCGATTATAACTCTTTTTTTAAATTTAATATTTATTAATCAAAATGGAATTGAAAAATAGTTGCATTCTTAAATCATCAAAAACAAACTATAAATATACTTGGATTAATTAAATTGATACAGATTTAAATAGCTTGCGAACAAAATTTTGAATTCAAAAAATTTCGTAAACAAACGGGTTTTGGAGAGTGAAACGTACGAAAGATTCCGATCTTGGTAAATGGAGTATTTTTGGCCTGTACATCATCGTTTCGTTCGCACCGATGAAAATATCGTGAAAGTTTTGCAGAATAATGACTGTCTTACATGTAGGTATATACATATTTTGCACTTGGATCTACATCTTCATCCATATAAAGTCTAGCTCATACATCAACTGAAGCCAGCTGCCTATTCACAACCTTATTGATACGTCGAATGGGTGCTTGAACAACATGCGGTGGATTTTTCAAACAAAATTTTATTCAGCGACAAAGCACATTTCTCACTCGGTGGGTATGTCAATAAGCAATATTGTCGTATTTAGGGCCATTACATCCACAAAATGCCAATGTAGATATGATTGGACTTTAATTTTTCGAAAATGACGATGGAACGACTGTCACCGTTAATACGGAGCATTATGGTCATATGATAACCGAATTTTATTTGCCTGCTATTGAAGAATAAGACTTGGAAATTCTGTGGTTTCAACAATACGGTACCACATTCTACATAAGTCAGGCGAATATGGCTTTATTGCAAGGGACAGCCGCGCAATTTCTCGTCATGCGATTTGACACCGCTGATGGACTTGTTTTGTAAGGCTACGCAAAAAAAACATGTTTAGGCAGATAAACCTTTTACTTTTGAACGCTTTAAAACTAACATTCGTCAATTTATGGTTGAGATACCGCAAAATATGTGCCAAAAAGTGGTCGAAAATTTCCGCAAAAGAATCGATGCTTACAACATTTCACGTGGTGTTCATTTAAATGTCAACGTTTAAACTTTAAACTAAAAAAGAAATATATAATAATGTTATTGTTTTTAGTTTAGTTTAGATCATTTCATTTAACGAGCCTACAAGCATTTAATGATTTCTTGGAAATAATAAAAAATAAATACAATGTACAACATTAAGTACATACCGAAATAAATACAAAAACAAATTATTTTAAAAATTACAAAAAAAAAATAATTTAAAATTCTTCAATTTAGAATGTGTGAATGTGAAATGAAAGTCTTCTCCACCTTAAGTCAACCATATCGCAAATGACATCGGCTTCTCTTAAATACCTGGACAATGGTTTATTAACATAAAAAACAGTATATGAATCCTAGTTACAACATTGAATTTAAAGCCAAAATATCAGAGCAGTCTTGAATTATATGAGACAAGATTCAGAATAATTTGCACCTTATTCTAGGAAAACATATATATGCCCCAGTGAAGCCTTTTCCCTAAAACTTTCGTAAGACTTTTTTGGATTTTCTCAATTCAATTTCAAGTTTGATCAAAAACTGATCAAAAATTACAATGAGGTCTTTTTTAAAGTTTACTGTTAAAAGAATTGATCTTTTTATTCTATTAACGAAAATAATTGATAATTTTTTTGACTTAATGTTAAACTTTGTCATTTTGAGATATTTAAGTGTAAGGGGTTAATTTTACACCAGTTTGATAATCTTTAAAGATCTTCTTATAATAAAATGAAATCATGCTCAAATTCCACCGAAAGATTTTTAAATCATCCCCATACATAAGGCATGAGGAATGTAATTGACAAATAGCGATTTATATTACGAACGTATTGAGTAAGACCGTTTAAATATTTAAAAAATCAACTCAAGAAGTTAGAGTGGAATCCAAATAAGTAAAAAGTAAAAGGTTTGCACAAATTCGTATACAAAACATCTGTATACAAATAGCAAATACTTAAGTACAACTCTGTACAGCAGCAGAAACGATTCCGTCCAAATCAAATCTGGTTTCAATCTTTCAATTGTAGCTTTGGCTTTTTCGAAAAAGTAATTTTTTTTGCTGTGACAAAAACTTAAAACTAGACGAAATCATTGATAAAAATTATGTTTCTAATTGAACTGTTTTTAAAACATACAGTCTCACACAAAGTCATAAAAAGTGATTTCTCTTCAAATTAGCCGTTTGGAATCGTCTTAAAACTGTAGGTCCCTTCCATCCCTGACAAACAATACTCGCACGGGGGAATGATTGAGAGTTATAATTCACTAGGACCTAGTTCTCCACGTAATTGCAGGGATGGAGGGGACCTACAGTTTATATGCCGAATCCGAACGGCTAATTTGAGAAAGCATTTTTTCATGACAAGAATTACTCTTGGAGAATTTGTCAATTCCTCGCAAGAGGCAGTACTCGTGAAACATCGATAATGTTAATAGACAAGTTTGACAGTTATGGAAAAATACTTAGGGATTTAACACTTTCAAGGTCAGTATCCCGGCTACAGCTATTAAATACTATTTATAACTTAAAATGATTTTAGCTGTTAGAAGTTCTGTGTTCGATGTTTTGAAAAACATGAAGCCTCAGATGATTAAGAGCCAAAAATATTGTATATTTTATTGTAATACAAATAACTCCATATTTCATAACCTACATTGATTATGATAAATCAATCATTTTTACTGAGCCAGCCAATTAAAATCGTAGAGCATTCTTGGCTTGGTAGAACGAGCCAGGCGTTTTATTGCCCAAGAAATTATGATTTTCATAGTTTGCACTTAGATGTTTCAACTCTGCGAGAAAAAACTGAAAAACGTCTACGAGGCGAAGGTTAGAGGATTCAAAACACTTCTGGAGATTAAGCTATTCGTGCGTTCATATGAAACATCAAAGCTTATAGTACACATATCGTAAGTCCACTTCAGATCTCAAGACTCGTATATCGTTTACGCTTGCTTGTACTTTTTGTAAAGGGCCTGAGAAATTCTGATGAAGAATACACGGGTTAATGCATTCACAAAGAATTGAAGGAATGCACTTCTTAATCTGCCTGAATCTTAGTACGGTACAGGTATTCATTATATATTATGTACGTTGTGCAACGTAGGTTGTACATATGTCATAATCTAGAGTGGCAATTTTAATTGCTGTTCCTACGCATTTTAATTTTTAAATTCAAAGTCCTAACAAAACACACACCGGCATCGTTTCGAATAAAGGATCCTTAATCTTCGTTAAATTACATATCCTGTCTAGACACAGCACAGGCAACAAATTGAAATGTTTCCATGCGTGAGCTGCATGCATGTTCTGCAGTACAGCTCAGTATTGACATCTTCTGCCATCATCAGGCGCAAGAGTGTGCTCGTCTTTTGCTTTCACAATAGAAATAGAAATTCAAAGACGTCAACGAATTCGTCAGTCGTCACCAAGATTAGGGAAACAGAAATTAATTCTTATGGTATACTTCATGTACATACAATACATATATAATATACTTGAGCCCTTGGAAGACTGCAAAAGCTCCAGCGAGGAAGAAAAGAAGGGCTTTGGTTCTGTCTTAAAGTAAATATACTTCAACAACAATACAATGTGTCGTCGCATCGCAGCTCATTCGACGAACGACGAACAACACATAATAATGATGGCGCAAACAACTTGGTCTGAATTCCACAATAAAGACTAACATAACAAAAAGGAGTATGAAAGTACGAAGAGGATAATGGCTCTGACTATACGACTAACATTTAATGACTATGATTCCAACATACAAATACAACACAGTGGCCAACTGTGCACTCTGCATTATTATCGCGAAATGTTTGTTGTCCGCCCATTATGAGGACAAATAATGGCGGACGGATGTGGCCCCTATGCGAACAAGTTTGGATTAGATAGGTGTGAATTAATGTACCGTACTGCACCGCACTTCAGAAAACAATAAAAGGAGCAACAAAAAAAAAAGACAACATCAAAGCCTTGTTGCTCTGCTGACTTTATAGCATCGTAGCAACGGTACCCATAGCTAAAGACATGTGCCACGATGGCAACGAAAGGCAAGGCAGGTCGTTGTGACATGCCCTCTAATTGTGCGCTAAGAAAGCGATTGAAGACATGACTATTACTGCTCAAATTGCATGGGTGAAGTCAAGTGTGCTCTAGAAAAGTCATTCGTCGTTCGTAGGGCAGCAAATTGTATCAGCCAAGTGTCAAGTAATAATTGTTTCACGATGTTACAATTACAGGTCCTTGGCAGTCGGAGTCGGCATAATATCTCCTTCTTTCTTTTAGGTGTACTCAATGACGAACAAGTTGATTTTATATATTCTACTAGGAATATAAGAACCACATTATATGTGTTAAGTACTCTGAACGATGATAGAGTATGCAGTGTTCACAAGGCTATAAGTCAGGAGAATAAATGCCTGCTGACGGATGGTGTGGGGCAAGTTGGTAAAACTATTCCATATTTAACTGTTTAATTACTGAAGAACGTATTTGACAGTTTTGTGAAAACTTTTTTAAGTTCTCTAAAGGATGCGTTTGCGATGAAATATTTAAACTAGCGGTATACCACATACTGTATGATGGTAAATTATAATTCGTTTAGAGCCTTACAACTTAGTAAAAAAGAGGCCGGTATGAAATATATACTGATAACTTCCCATCCCGTCTGTCAATTTGTCTTGCTTAGAAGGTTTGTAGTTGTACGTGTTTTGGTACAAAAGTTGTGAGTTAAATTATTCTAAAAAGTTTAAAAATTAACAACAACAACATTTTTGAATAAGATGAAACAGTTTTTATTTCTTTTATAAACATTATGCATATAAATTGGATGAATGAAACTAATTTATCGTCAATAACTTCTATTGATCACGAGATATCGGGAACCGAACATCAATTTTTAACAATTTTGTGTACTATTTTTAATAGATTTTTATTTAATGAAAAAATGGACTGTTGGAATTTTATAAAAAATTTACTGAATATCGAAAACAATATTTTCTGTGAGAAAAAAAAAAGTTTGAACACAAAACTTTTAATTTTTGAAAAGATATTTGAATCGAATGTAATTTTTTACTAAGCTGTCATTTTGGTTTCAAATTTTAAGGAATGCTGAAAACAATACTTCTTTTTTATAAGAAAAAATTAGATTGAAGTCATTATGCCAATTTTTTGAAAAGATATTTGAGTCGAAAATCAATTTTTACCAACTTTAAATAATGTTTTTATTTTTTGTAAAAAAAGTATCAATTCGATTTTTAAAATTTTACTGAATGTTGAAAGCAATATTTTTTATAAGATAATGTAAGATTAAATCTAATATCTCAAATTTTTGAAAATATGTTTGAATCGAAAATCAGCTTTTACCAATTTTTTCTATGTTTTCATTTTTTTTTTTTTTTAAATCTGTCAATATTTGAGTCGAAAATCAATTTTTACCAAGTTTTATTATTTTTATTAGCTTTTTATTTAAAAAAAAACTGTCAAATCGATTTTTTATTAAATTAATTCAATTTAAAGCCTCAAATGCCTTTTGAAATCTTTGAGATATTAGCTAAAAACTAATTTTATTTTAAAAAAATATTAAAATATTGCTGTCTACATCGAGTAACATTTTAAGAAAAAAACGAATAACTTGATTTTCGACTTAAATATCTTTTCAAACTTTTAAAATTTTGGCGTAAAACTAATTTTATCTTATAAGAAATATTCTTTTGAATATTTGATAGCATTTTGAGAAAAATCAAATTGACAGTTTTTTTCCAAAATATATGTAATAAAAGTTCGTAAAACATTGATTGCAAATGAATTTCATTAATCCAATTTGTATTTGTTTATATTAGAAATAAAAAGTTGTAATAAAACTTTTTATTTTAAGACTTACATGGGATAGACGCGTTTATTGGAACATAGGACAGGTCGTTATAAACTTGTATCCAATTTAGATTCAGTAGGTTAAAGTCATCTACATTCAAAATTTCATCTTCTGACTGCAAAAACCATATAGAATTTCAATACACTCGTTAATGAAGATAAAGATCATTAGAAATCTTTTTTATGATTCCGGGAAACAAATACCAATTTTATTTTTATGCAAAGCACTTCGCTGTCTGTGGATCGAAAATAGTCAATTAGATAGCAAGTATGCGAGTCTTTGATTGATACTCAAATTCATGAATTATGACACAATTTTACTAAAACCAATGCGAGTTTTACAAAATTGAGTCTGGTATTTATTTTCAAAGATGTATAACTTTCTCCACATTAAGAATACAAGAGGTAACTATTGTTCATCGGCATTAGAACGGCAGATTATCGAAGACCATTCCAATGAGTCCAACTGAAGTTGTTTCTATCTATGGAAAATTTTGCGGAAGGATCGTGTTTTGCGAGCTTACAAAATACAACTCTTGCGAAAATTGAATCCTAACGAACATAAATATCGTCACCCGGTACGAGAATTGGGCCAAAACGAGTTGGGCACCGATCCTGATATCCACAAGAAAATGTTATGCAGGGATTTTTGGTTCAATGGGTACGTTTTTAAACAAAAGTGTCGTATTTTGAGTAATCACAATTCACAAGCCGCTTCTCGCTGTTACATCCTCAAAAAATCACTGTTTGGTGACTAACACCCTTTTAGTCACAAAGATAGAGCTCCAGCACATCTTCGATTCCTTAAAGAAACAGAAATCAGTAGGTGTCGATGGTATACCCAACATTGTACTACGACATTTACCTCAGGAAGCTGTGGACATTTATACCACTCTGTTTGACAACGTTCTAAATAATGCATATTATCCGGTCCGTTGGAAAACAGCTGTGGTACATTCTTCCAGAAAAGGGAAAGGACAACTCCAATCCGGCGAATCTCCGGTCATTAAGTGTGCTGCCAAGTATCAGTAAGGTATTCGAGAAGGTTATAAATAGAGATCTGTCCAAGTGGGCTTAGAACAACAAAATAATTCCGGATAATCAGCTCGGCTTTAAGGCATGACACTAGTCATGCTGCGTTTAGGCTTGTTTCTGATATCCATTGAAAGAAATCTAAAAGACAATGTACGGGTGCTTGTCTGGTTGACTTGGAGAAGGCCTTCGACACCGTATGGTTAGAGGGTCTGTTAACCACTGTTGTATATGCTTTATGACATGCTTAACCCTAGAAAGATAATCTACGTCTGCGGGACGTATGGCGCGTGAAAAAATTGTTATATCTTTTCAATTATAAGCCGTATTACATTAGTTTTTTATATTTGCTCAGGACTAGGTCAGAGCTTGCATGGTGCATCTTAAAATTCACGCTGAAGAAGCATTAGGGCCAGTAATGACTATGTTATACGTCTGGGGGACGTATGATTATCTTTTATGAAACTTTTGTGCACTGAACAAAAGTATATGAGGAAAAAACTTTTTTTCTCAAAAATTACTTAAACTATTTTTTATAGTTAGCTTACCCCTCAATGAACTAATTTACCAAATATTAAGACTCAAAGTCAACTCAAAGGTTTCTTTAAAAAATAAAGAATTTTGATCGTTCTGTTTTTAAAGGTGGTTCAGATTTTTTATTAATTTTGCTCAAATTTTACTTCTTTTGTACTTAATTATTGATTCATTTTACTTAAAATAACCCAAATAAAATGAATTAAAATACAAAATAATGATGAAAAATCAATTGTCATCTTTAAACGCGCTTAATAAGTGCCATACGTCTCTAAGACGTATGATTATCTTTCACGCACTAAAAAATATGATTATCTTTCTAGGGTTAATGGTAGACGGTTTATTAAAAAAATTAGCAATGTAACATCTACCAATATCTTTGATATTAAAAATGGTCTTCAACACGGAGTGGTTAACTCGCCAATCTTATTCAGCATTTACACCAGTGATCTGATAGCAAGTCTGTATCAGGTAAAAGCGTACACCGACGAACTAATTGCGTACAGAACCGCCCCAAAAGTTGGGGTTATCAAGACACTTTTGCAGGGTGACATCGACAAGATTCAGTAATATTGCGATGACTGGAAGTTGAAAATCAACATTCAGAAATGCAAAACTATTCTGTTCAGGACTCCGCTATATGGAGCCTCAAGAGATACAAGAAAAAACTGGAAAAATCTAGTGATCGTTGGATCAAATCGACAGCCACTGACGAATAAAAGTGTAGTAAAGTACCTTGGCATCTGGTTGGATCAGTACCTTATTTCGATGGACATATATGAGTTATGAGTACTGCTCTGGCCAGATCTAGGGGAGCCTTTGCCCTGACAAAACTGTTGTTTTGAAGCAGCCGTCTTGATAGTAGGGTGAAGGTGATTTGCTACATGGCCCTTATCCGGCCGATGATTGCCTATGGGTGCCCGGTATGGTTCAACGTTGCCCCTTCTCAAATGGAAAAGATTCGGGTGTTTGAGAGACAATGTCTGCGACGTTGCCTTGGATTACACGTAACACCAGAGTCGAAGTACAAACATTACTATTTCAACCAGGTTGAGGTTCTATACAACAGAGCCAACAAAATAGATAATTTTTTGCTGAAGCTTGTTAGGGGTCACATTGCGAGAGCGATGTAGTCGACTAACAGCTTAATTTTTAGGGCTTACTACCTCAACAATGAGTACTACGAAAGTACACCTTTAAGTGGCAACATTCCGCCCGAAGCTTTTCTCTATGTAGACAATTCAGGGCTGATACAGGATAGGGAGGCGGTTCCGCTAATCTACCACGTCAGCCGTAAAACTGTAGATAGGCGACTCTTTAATAGTCGAGACGTCCTTGCACTGGAAGGAGCTGAATGCCTTCGGTTCGGTAAGACTCTTTTCGATATGGACCGAAGAAATAGGGTAACGCAGGAGAACCAGTTTTGGTGGCTTCAAACTGAGAATATCAATGAAAGTTGTCTATGGCGTTTTGTAAAAGTTTAAAGATAACTTACATAAATACTTATTTTCTTTATGTTTGTTGAATTTCAATTGAAATATGTTTATGAAGTTTTTTTTTAATTTGTAATTAATAATGGGTGGAAGTATTGTGTAGGTTAGAAATATGTATCTGAATGCATATAATATAATCATTATAAAACTTTTCATTGTAATTTAATCTACTATTTCATAACCAAACTAGCGAGAGTCGGCTTTCATCATAACTAAGAAAGCAAGTGTTATTCATCATATTTATTCACATATTTTATAGCAGAAGTTTCAACAACTGCCGACTGCGCATTGCAAATTGCAACTATGAGAGAGAATACCACAACCAGGTGATGATGGTAATAGATATTATGCTTATATCAATGAACTTCCTTCATCATCAACGCCGGTTATGTACGCTGAACTCTTCAAAATATATTCCGTGGTTTGTGGCATCTGCACTGATCCACACATTGCAATATGCAGCGCACATCACAGCCCTTAGGTGTTTGTATCAAGTTGTTTGAAGATACATAAGCATATAGAATAGCATACCCACACATTATTATTATAAGTGCGGGACTTCAATCGTTATTTCATCGTCGCTTTTATCGTCACTATAACCCAGTCAACCCCATTAGCATCACTATTCAAAATTAATAATGAAACAAAAGTTTTCCCCGGTTCCACCACATGCCAGTCAGCTTCAGCTTCTGCTTTACCAAAAGTGCCAACGCTGGTGCTGTTGCCACTACTGGTGCAGTCACAATAACCAACGTCATCGTCAGCGACCCGTACCTATTTTCAACTGCTGATCTGACGACAATGAGGAGCAAGGCGGGACGAGCGACGACCACGACCACGTCGACAGTGACGATGGAAAAATCTACATTTTCCACCCAGTTAATTTGCATTAGAAAGCAATTTTCGTCACGTCAAAAATAACTTTGAAAGTTGATAAGCCGCTTTGATGCCATAAAATATATCTAAGCCATCCCTTACCAACCACATCTGCTGGATTTATTTTTCTGTTTCTTTTTCTTCTTCTTCTCGTTGTTGTGGTTCTCTTCAGAAGGTATAAAGGCTTCTTTCCCTAATCTACTACTGATACTGATGTAGACAGAAAATATAATGATGGCTACCTTACCTTGTGAATAAGTTCTTATAATATAAATATCCCTCTTAAAATAAAAGTTTTCTTTAGATTTCTAAGTTGGATTCTATGCATTTCGTTTACACAAACATTCAAACAAATCACACTTTCACAAAATTGACATTGAAATAGGTCTTTCGTCCTAGAGTTCTAAATATCACTAACAATGTGTCCTTAAAAGTACAAGTCAAGATCGTAGATTACTATAGAGCCCACCTATACAAGAACGTGTGGCTTCAATTCTTGAGTTAGCTTTATCTGAGTGGTCTGAGCGAAGTCTAATTCTTGAGAGTGCCGGTAATTGACTGATTTGGATTGTTTGCAACGGACGACTAACAACCCGTTGTCTCACTGACAAGGCAACATCACAAAGCGAATATTTAGACGGAAATTTGTTGAATTTGATGTGAAGCTTAGGTAGGTAGGTAGGTAGTTCATTAGCGCTGAAAACTGCCGCCGTTTTGGTACCTATGTATTGATATGTATATAAAAATATAAGAAGATGATATTACGACGGATATATATTGACAAAATTAGCGATTCGTCGCATTCAGAAAGGAAATCAGGTCTTTAGATTTTATTTTGAAAATTTCATGAAGATTTTAAAGAAACGCCCTTCTTAAAATTAATATTCTAGAATTGGCCGAGCCAGGACATATACAGAGAAAATTAATCACAGATTCCCTTTCATGTTGGTCTCTATAGCTAGGGCAGTTAGTTTTGTAAGGGGTAACTAGCTTTCGGCCAATGACCGGTACATATTGGAATGATTCTGGATAAAAGATCTGCATAAAAGTTGTATAGAAAGGTTTTTGTTGCAGGTATGCTATTTCTTACAGCCAATCAATGTCACTATGACCTGGAATTCAAATGTGAGTGATGTTGATGGATAGTTCATCCCGACACCTGGCTGTCAGTGTAATTATCAGATAGATAGGTTTAAGTTTGATTTGAGTATTTTGCATGCTTCTATGATTGCTAGGAATTTTGCTTGAAATACACTGGCACAATTAGTTAGCCAAAACCACTTAGAGACATTTAATGATTCAGAGAAAATTTCCGATCGCTCCACACTTTATCTTTGAACCATTAGTAAAGATAATAGGGCTATCGAAGTCTTTCGTAAATATGCCATCCTCCTAATTATTTCTGACTGGACAGATGATTTTAAAATCATTACTGAAGTTCAAGGGGTTACAGTAGTCGGTGTCCGTCGCAAAAATATCAAGTAGAATCAATTCGTTAGTGTTGCTATGCCCATAGGGTCTTGAAAAAGAACCATTTTATCTTTTAAGTATTTGCGAGCTGTACGATACTAAATAGTTAATGGGTAGGTCTACTGGTACGTGGTGCAGAACAACCCTGCATGTAGTGCCAACAATAGCAATTCTTTGAACCTTCCTTAGTTTCTCGTTATTGTATTGATTGTTAAGAGCATGCCAACATACAATCGATTCATTAGACAAAATTGGTCGCACAAGGGCTGTTAACTATACAAAATCATCTTTAATTAAAGGCTCCACTGTTTTAACAAAAGTTTTTCTAAAGACGTAAAAGGCAATGCAGGTCTTCATAACCTATTCTTCAATGTTTACTTTCCATTTTAGTTAAGGGTCTAGAATGAGTAGTAAATATTTCAATCTGGAGGATTAAGACAGAATTTTACCGTTCAGTCGCGGTTATTTTAAGATATTTTAGTTTTGGTCGTATCAGTTCAGTTTTGACTGATAAACACCTAGTTCACTACTCGTGGTCCAGCTGGTCTAAGTTTCTTCACAGCCATCTCCGTGATTTTGCTAATCACGTTGACGAACTTTCCCGACACCAGTAAAACCAAATCAACAGCATGGGCTATCTCATTCACCCCCTAACTTTAAACTTTATGAGAAAAATTCATAGCGTATTTATGACCAAGCCGACCCACTTTTGGGATAAAAACGAATTTAACCCGTCTCCATGTTTCCGGTACATGAATGGGATAGGAGTATTTCTTGAAGATGATTTCCAGACATGTTACTGCTATGTCTTTTAGTTCTTGTAGCCTTACTGGTAGTATGCCATCTAAACCTGGAAATTCTAATATGGAGAAAGTAGTAAAAGCCTTGGATATGCATTTTTTTGTAATAGGTAACAGAACTAATTTGTTTTACATAAACTAGTTGCAATTCTTGCAGCCCAGAAAAATGTTTCGACATCATTACTTCTAGGGACTCAACTAGAGAGGATGTCTACAATCCAAACGTTTTTTTTTTAGATTTTAGCAGACCCTTGTTAACTTCCCATAGGAAGTTATTGTAGGTAATGGGTCCGATTTGTCAAATTTAAAATGTTGATATTTCTCGACGTTTCAAGGTCCCTAGAGTCAAAATAAACGATTTTAGAAAGATGTCTGTGAGTGCATGTGTACGTACGTTCGTACGTCCGCACGTCCGTACGTTCGCGACGTTTTTTTGTCGTCTATAGCTCAGGAACCAGAAGAGATATCCACTTCAAATAAATTTTGTTATACAGATAAAGAACAGAAAAAATTCAGAAAGGGCTCTCTGGAAAATTGCGTGTGTGGGTTTTTTACCAAAGACTCAAACATCTTTTCAAACATTATAATCTATAGCTTTCAACTAATTTTAACTTTTAGAAAATGTTGTTTTCAACACTCGGTAATTGACAGTTTTTTTTATTGTAATAAAATAAAAGCTTAAAAGAAAATTTTACAAAAGTTGGTAAAAATTGATTTTCGACTCAACTATCTTTTCAAAAAATTGAGATTATGGGTACCAACTAATTTTATCTTATAAGAAATATTGTTTTCAACATTTTTAAAAATTTTTGAGGAAAATCAAATTGACAGTTTTCTTACAAAAAATGAAAACCTGAACAAAATAATTAAAAACTGTTTTTAAGAATTAATTTTCGTTCGAATATATTTTCAAAGCTTTAAGATATTGGCTTCAAAATAATTTTATTTTTTAACAAAATATTGTTGTCGGCATTCATTAAAGTTTTGAGAAAAATCGAATTGACAGTTTTTTTCTACAAAAAATAAAAACCTAACAAAACAACAAAACAAAACAAAACCTGGTAAAAATGTACTTTCGAATCAAATAGTTTTTGAAAAATTAAAAATATTGTCATCAAACTTTTTTTATTTTACAGAAAATATTGTTTTCGATGTTCAGTAGTTTTTTTTATAAAAATCCAACAGTTCTTTTTTGAATTGAGTGAAAATTGATGTTCGGTTCTTGAAATCTCTCAAATTAATTTCATTTATCCAATTTGTAAAAAAATAAGATATGGTACTAAAATTGGTAAAAACTTGTTTTCGGCTAAAAATCTATTTAACAAAACTTGATTTTCAAACCAAACTATTTCTCGTTAAAAAATATTGTTGGTAATTTTAAAATTTTTAAGAATAATTCAACTGACAACTTTTTTAACCAACAAGAAAACCTACAAACCTTTTAAGCAAGACAAATCGACAGACGAGACCGGATGGGAAGTTATCAGTGTGGATCGCATCCCAGTCTCTTTTATTGTATGTCTTCAATCGATCGACAATATCCTATCCAGCTTTGCTTTTTGACAGTTTCTATAGTTCGCTTTTAAACTTTAAGAGAGTCTTTGAAGTTCGTTCTGGACATTTTCCGTAGAGCAAAAAGATCTTTGTTCCACCAAAGAGGGAGTTTTTTGCTTCTGTATTTTACTGGGCATGAAATCTTGAAGCACTTTAAACTGATGATTCAATAATTTTAACACTGGATTCCAAAACAATGAAATAGATTATATACAGAAAAACAGAATTCATTTTTTCACTTCTTGTTTTCAATACCCTTCCCTCTTTTTAATGCTACTATATCGTTATCTCTGTGTTCTTTAAACGTAGGTGCTTTTACAGCTATCGGTCTCCAGCTCAAACAGTACAACAAACTATTTTTAATTCGAGAGTAGAGTCAGTCCCATGAAAGTCGTTATAGAGTATAAAATATGTTGCTGCTGTTGCAGTTGCAGTATAGAGAAAATGTTAATTGCAATTTTCATTTATTATTGCGTCATTACCCTCTATTGCCAAAAGGGATCTATTAACATTCTAAACTGATTAAATCTCATCTGCTTGAATATGCACATCGACTTGCACTGCAATAGATACTATATATGTAGTTTGTGTTTTTGTTAGGTCCAAATAAAAAGATAAACCGTTAAATTCGAACGTTTTAAAATGCTTCTATGTGTACTTTTAAGTTAAAACATTGTGGGCAATATTATAACAGGCCTATACTAGGGACTATGAATGGAGGCATCGTGAATATGTACTAGGTACATTGTGTTTCATTTAAATCTCGACAGTTACCAGAACAGAAAACTCATGACCCTGTACGTCAGGGCTAATTTATGCAAAAACAGACCCGATACGATATAGCTACCGCTATGTTGCTACCGTTGCCAATGCCTCTGGCCTAAGTGCATTTGAAAATCGTGACCCAGACCAAGGGGAGATACCAAACGAACTTTTATTGTGTGGACATTTGGTTTCGTTTCGGATGTCTGGAATTGGAATTTATCGGGTCGCATTAATTTGCAATTAACTACATAAATACGGTTTGAAACCATCATCGACTCGACAAAGGCACGATACGAAGGACGATGACTACGAGAATGAGTGAAAATATAAGCAAATGCACTGGCTCGCGTTCCTTCCTTAAATAGAGATTCTGATGGTTTTTGGGAACAGAAAACAGAATTGTACATACCGCAAAAATATTTACCGATTTACCGCAGCCACCTACAACCAAAATACATCTAGGAATGTATGTTGCTTAGATACAAACACAATTCTACCGCATTTGTATGTGAGTGTATTTTAAGAGCGGATGCCTGCTGGCATAGCTTTACAACAATTTGTGCCCACTTTAATAATGTTGCTTTCGCTTCTTGGATTCCTAGGAGTACAATTATCCAGAAATTTTGAATGCAGATGGTACTAAGCTGTGTTGGTCAGTGTTTGGATTTACCGTTGAATATACAGAGTTGTATTTATACGCTATGAGGCCTTTATCTATCTATAAGTAAAAAAAAATACTTAGAGAAAATTTACCTAATCATTGGGGATCAATTTTCAGTTGACAAGAATTCAACCCTTAAGCCAAAAAACTTAATGCTGTTTCACTTCTTTAATTCTTAAAAATATCTATCGAGTAAAGTGGTTCAATTATCGGCTCTTCGTCCAAACGTTTTTCATTGATTACAAATCGGTAGAACAAATTTCTCAATATTTTACTTAAATTATCTGGTTATTTTTCGCTAGTGGGGTTCAATATATATGTTGAAATCCATATTGTGCCCATTTTGAGCTTCGTTATAGCAATAAACAACGTCAGATGTATATAGCAGTTAAATCTTACAGACCAAAATCATTTGTACTAAACATAGCAAAAGTTTTCCAAAAACTGTTACTGAAAGGTGTCAGCAAAATAATAGAAGAATTCATCATTACAATCCATAAGTTTGGATTCAGAAAAATTCTACTATAGACCAAGTATACATCAAATTACTCATGTTATGGAAAAAACACTTGAAGAAAAACAAGTATGCTCGACTATATTCTTAGATGTTGCTCAAGTCTTTGAAAATTTTTAACAATTGGGACTTGAGTACAAACTGAAGTTCTTAATGAAATACTAAAATTTTATATTTAGAAATGATTTTAAGAGTACCTACGGCAATACCAAAATTACTCGAAACTAAAGAAAATAGAAGCCGGTGCACCGCAAGGAAGTGTTTTCGGCCAATTTTGTATCTTGACCAGGGTCAGAGGAGCCTTCGCTCTGACGAAACAGCTGTTTTTTAGCTGTTGGCTTGACCCCAGGGTGATCGCTTATGGTTGTCTTGTGTGGTTCAACGTGCCCCTTCCCAGATGGAGAAGTTTCGGGTGTTCGAGCGGAAGTGTTTACGACGCTGTACCGGCTTATATCGAACAGCCGAATCTTTTTATGTGCTTTCTATTTCAACGAGGTCCTATACAACGGGTTTCGAATCAATAGAATTGACAATATCCTGATAAAACTCGTTTGAGGTCACATTCCAAGAGCTACGTCTTCGACCAACAATTTAATTTTCTTTTCGTTCTATCCGAAAGACGAGTACTTTGAGAGAGCACGCTTGAGCGGCTTCATTCCACCAGAGGCATTAGATAGAGGCGGTCTGATACAGAATAGATTGACAGTTCGGCTTATCTACCACCTCAGACGACGAACCGTGGAAAGGCTACTCCTGTACAATCGGGACATCATGGCACAAGGCGGAGCAGAGCTCCTTCGGTTCAGTAGGGCTTTGTCCGAATGAGACCGAGTTGATAGGTTGAAGCAGGAGAACCAGTTTTGGTGGCTTAAATCGGCACTTGATAGTGGATAGTCGGGATGTGGCTTTAAGCCCTGTTTGGCCTACATACTTGTTTCATAGTTTTAGGGTTTCGTTTTAAGTAGAATAGGTATAGTGGCCCAAACAAAAAAAATTAAAAAAAAATATAAAAATAAAATATATAACTAAAAAAAAACATGGTATACAAAAATGGACAACAAAATATGAAAAACAAAAAATATTAGATATAGTTAGATTTGCTACTGTGGTTTTTCTTGTTTAAAGTAGTTTATAGGTAGAATAGGTAGTTTAAGTAAGTTTTAAGTTTTATTATAGGACCTATTTTTTATTTTAAGCAGTTTTTAAGTAAAAATAAAAAAGGATATTGATATTAGTTTTTTTGATCTTAGGGCCGAAAGGCATTCAAGTTGAGTATTATTGTTTAAGTAAGTTGTCAGTTATGGTTATTTAGGCTATTTTTTTGAATTTTTGTCCAGCATTAAGATAGATTTAAGAATTAATGAATAAAAGTGAATTAAAAAAAAAGTGCGTTGGACTGTCATGCCCCAGATCTTGTGTTCAATCCCTTTTTTTACCATCTAAAGTTTTTTTTTTTGGTACGGGTACTGCCTCTTGCGAGGAATTGACAAATTCTCCAAAGATTCTCGGATTCGGTTTAAGGTAGGTAGGTCCCCTCCACCCTTCATAACAGTACTCGCACACTTTAATGGTTGAGAGTTGTAAGTCACTAGGCCCTAGTTATCAACACCACCTCATTTATTTATTTTTTAACTTTAAGATCAAGTAACCTTAACTAAAACACAATCGTTCCTAGCTAAAACTCACATTTCTCTAAATAAATATATTATATAAGTACAGCCGTTGTTGGAACCAAAAAGCATCGCCACTTTCGCATAAATATGGAACTAAATATTCTTGTGTTTGTATAAGTAGCTAGGTGAAAATAATTATCAGAATAACCGCAACGGTTTCACCTTTACTATGATATGAGTTAAGCCATGTCCAAAATTTAGGACAACATTTTGTTGGCTCTAAAATGAACGTGTCCGCATTGTATGTGTAACCTGGCGGAAGCATTGTGCGGCCCGGTTGGTGTATAAATTAGTTTTTCGGTAATGAGTATTTGAATTACGATTTATATCAATGTACCAACTATCCGACGAATTTGGGTGAAGCACCCTGCACCCGGCACGACCAACGACGAGCAACGATGGATGAGGTGAGGGCGAAAGACTGGCAACGGGTATCTATGGCGACGCATTCCATTTTCAACCCTTAAGGCAAACTTAATGAGTGGTTAGTGTATGTGTACGTTGCGGATAGAATGCCTACACCCACGTATATATATCATGTGCACCTAACATTAATATATGCGTATATCCAAACATACATATATGACATTTAGACCGACAATTATTTGAACAATTTCGAATTTTCTGACAGCAACGCCTAAGCCAGGCAAGGGTATCTTTACTATAGACCATGGACGTAGGCACAATATTCATTGTGCGTATAGGCTGTGTGAATTCAAAAAAATTCCCCGGGGCACAACAAGGTGTTTCCCTTGCGGGTCTTCCGACAGACAACCAAACTACCACAACATACGAGAATTGAAGCGGCGCACGGAGGGCGCAGCGCATCGCACAATGAATGTCGGCTTCAAGTTTATTTTGCTGGGAAATTTATATTTGTCTATTTAATGTGGAAGTAATTGAATAGTTAGTTCGTGTTTATTGCATCACTTTGGCTATTTCGTGTGGATTTAAAATTGAAAAGTAGGTTTCGAGAATTTCTATAGGTATATAAAGGGATCAAATTAGGGAACAAGCTTTATAACTTTTTTGCTTTTTTTTTGTTGTTTAAATCAGATTAAGTTCTTTTAGTTTGAAAAATTAAAAACCATTGAAAAATAAGCAGATAAATAGTGCACTTTTAAAAAATAAACTTAGCCATGTCATTCATTTTTAAATTGTACGTAATGTCGATAGCAAATGGATAAATAGATGGATGTCATAACAGGAATGAGGTTGATTAAAAAAAACTTCCCATGGGTTCAAGCCCCGAAACAAAGTCTGTAAAGACGATCAGGGGAAAATCTTAGTAGAACCGCAGTCTATGCTAAGAATATATGGAAAGAGAATTCTTATGTAAGGCAAATAGAAACACTCAACCTAGGCGTCGCAGAACAACAATTCCGGTTACCCGAACTCGAAAAGGTGAAGATAACCACATATAAACTGACATGTTATTTAAAGCATCAGGCGATGACTAAGTAAGAAGTATGCACCAACTTTTCTGCAAAATATGGTCGGAAGAGAGCATGCCCGATAAGTAAATTCTCAGCATAGTTTGCCCGATACTCAGTTAGCTACCTAACCTTCGTCAAGTGCAGTCGCATTTTCTTTTCGCTCCTCAGTTGCCCTTTGCCACCTTTTTACCGACCCCAATTAATCAATTACAAATCAAAAAAAAAAAAAATATTTATATCAATATACTCGCAGCGCGTGTGATAATTCTTACCTGACCTACTTTACTGCCCATCGCCGTTTCCCATTACACCAGCATTTTTTTCTTCTTGTGTACTAACAAGCATAGAAAAAATTAAAAGCAACTAAACAATAACTTTAACAAAAAAACATATTATTTATTTTTTGATTAATTATGTCGTGCGCCAATATAATGTGTGTCATCGTTGACTCAAACGCGGAACTATTAAAGTGCAGTGGCCTTTGTGGGAAATACTTACACCCCTCTTGTGCTGGCTTGGCCAGAAAGGCGAGTGTTTACCTAAAAGACTATCTACGCAATTTTGCGTTTTATTGCGATGAATGCAATAAAATATCTGTGTCGGATATTATGATTGCAATTCAATGTTTAAAAGAATCCCTATCTAACGAACATTCGGTTTGCCAAGATCAAATTTCTAATCTCTCCAAGAAATTTGATCATGTTTGTAACAGTGTTGAGGACTCAAACATCCAATGTCAACAATCGTCTACGCAGTGCCTTTCCACGATACGTTCTTTGGAAAAACAATATTGTGACGTCATAGGTGGGTTGAATTCTCTTCGTGTAGACATTGACGATAAGTTAAAGGTGCTAACTTGGTCGGCAAACGATCTAAAAAAAAACTTGTCTGACCAGTTAAACCTACTAAAATCTGATATTGATTGCTGTTTGCAAAGTTCGTCATCACGGCTCTCCCCCTCCTCCAATCAAATGAGTGAAGTTACAAACCTCAGACTCGTTAACGAATTCGAAAACATTAATTGTATGCTTACTCGGGTTTCAACGGCACTCATATCTATTGCTTACGATATAAGCAATCAAGAACAGAAATATACGAGTGTGTACCGCGAGCTTGAAAGCCTTAATGTTAAAACTCAAAAAATTGAATCGCTTCTTTACGACATCATTAAACAACCCGGCATACCGTCATGTGATATCGCGAACGTATCCATTCGTGATGAAATTCTTGCGGCAAACCCGGCTGCTGACTCTCTGCAACAAACCACCTCAGCGAATACTATTGCAGAGGACGAAATAATTAACAAATGTGGCCATTCCTGGAAGTTATCGGACTGGAATTTGAGACTAAGCAGGCTTGAATCTGCAAATAATACATGGTTCGTGCTTAATAATTGTCCCGGATATGCTGATGCTACATGGGTTCGCTCCTATTTCAAAAGAGAATACTGTGTCAATATCTGCGAATGTCTTCAATTGTCTGGAAGAAGATTCAAGTTCCTGATTCCCTCCAAATATAACTGGATGTTTCATCACCAAAAAGGATACTTACAAATTGGACAAATGCGGCTTTCCAGTATAAGTAGCAATAATAATCTAATTAAGTCTAACAAATCCAAACCTAATTCCAAACCTATTCCCAAACCTAATCCCAAACCTAATCCCAAACCTAATCCCAAACCTAATCCCAAACCTAATCTTAAACCTAGTCCTAAACCTAATCCCCAACCTAATCACCAACCTAATATCAAACCTTATCCCAAAAAAAATATTGAAACTAACTGGACCCTTAAAACACAAATCTTTCCAAACTTTTCTCTCTCCAACCAACTTTCGTCCCTTAAACGAAAAACTTCTCCCACATCTGTAAAGCCTCCACCCAAACGAGTTTCTTTTAAAACCTCTCATCCGGGTCTTGGTTTTTGCTCTCCGATGGTTGATGCTCCTGCTAAAATACCCGCTTATACAAATTTCATTCATTCTCACACCATTAACCCTACTTCTTCTTCATCAGTTTCCCAAGAACCTCAAGGATTCCTTAACCCAATGATCCCTCCAAATGTTAAATTAACTAAACATTTATCTGAGGCCAATATTAATGATCGGTATGTTATGTCCCGTCTTAGAGACCACAAAATCTACAATAATGTTCGTCTTTACCTAGCTTTCCTGCACGACAAACCAGATTCTGTTTGCTTTGAAGGTAAAACAAATACAAACATTAAGGTTTTAATCTCCCAAGAAGGCCTCCCTACCAAACGTGATGCACTTATGGAAATTTTCTTGAAATTTCATGATGGCCTTGAAATTTCTCCTCAAAAAGTGAGAGAAGACCTTACCTCTTTTGCGTCTTTTATCTCTTCAAAACGACTATCTCATATCCAAAAATCCCGTGCAGATATGAAGAAATACTATCGCTCCTAACCTAAAGACCACTAAACCTAAATGTCTTAGCCTTTACTATCAAAATGTAAGAGGGTTAAGGTCTAAAACTTCTGCCGTCTTTAACAACTCCCAAAACCTTCCTTATGACATCTTTGCCCTTACCGAAACCAACCTCACACCTGATATCCTTAGTACTGAACTCTTCACTAACGACTTTTCCATCTATCGAATGGATGTCGTGGAATGTGCGAGTAATACACACGGTCGTGGTGTGCTTTTAGCTATCGCTAATAATTTTGAAAGTTCATTACTCTGTATTCCCACTTCAATCGAATTTGAAGGTGTATCAGCTAAGGTTACACTCCCTAAGTTTTGTCTTTTTGTCCTTTGTTGTTACATTCGGCCAGCCCAACAAATTAAAGCATACCAAGCCGCTGTTAATGCCATTGATTATCTGCTTGAACTAGTGCAACCTAATGATTTAATCATCGTTCTAGGTGACTTTAATCTTCCCCATCTCAATTGGTCCACCTCAGATGATCAGACATCCTTCTTTCCAACTAACATCTCTTCTGAATCTGAATCGCTGTTCATTGATCGTCTGTCTGATTGTGGTCTTTTTCAACTAAATGGAGTAGGAAACTTTATGGGGAGACACCTCGATCTCATATTCTCATCTGATTGCGATAACTGTGTTGTCTCCCCGAGCCCTCATCTTCTCTCAACCTTGGATCGCTATCATCCACCCCTTAATCTCTCCTTCCCCATTGAATTTGAAGATAACTTTTTTGAAATGGAAAATTACTGTTATGATTTTCGTAGGGCTGATTTCTCCAAATTTAACAATCTTCTTAGCTCAGCCGATTTTGAATTAAGATCCCTCCAATTAACAGTTGAGTCCCTTACAAATTGGTTTTATTTGATTCTTTCGTACTGTATTGAAGAATCAGTACCGTTCTCTCGTAGAAAAGATTTCACCTCTGCTCCCCCTTGGTACAACAGAGAGCTCCGTAGCCTAAGAAATACCCGTAACAAGCTTTGGAAGATCTTTTTACAGTCCAAATCTGATACTGATCACAACAACTATCTTCTCGCCTATAATTCTTTCTCTGAATTAAGGGAATCCCTTTATAACCAATATCTTAACCAAATGGAAAATAACCTTCTTTCTGATGCAAGGAAATTTTTCAAGTTTATAAATGTCAAACGAAAATCTGATGGGTTTCCACCTTCAATGAGTTTCTCCAACATAATCTCCTCTGATCCAACAACCATATCAAATCTATTTGCTAATTACTTTAGCAAATCGTATACTGAACATCTGCATGATCCTGATCCACACTACTTTAGTTATTTAGATGGTTGCACTCAAACCTCCCTTTCATCGTTTACAATAACTGAAGAAATGGTACTTGCCAAAATCGTAAGCCTCAAAGAAAACTTTAGCCCTGGTCCTGATGGCGTCCCATCAGTTGTTCTAAAAAAATGTATGCATTCTCTGTCAAAGCCTCTTACTGCACTCTTTGAACTCTCTCTTTCCCAAGGTGTGTTTCCTCATATATGGAAAGATTCATTTATATTTCCCATTCATAAACAAGGCAATAAAACTGAAATTAACAATTATAGACCTATTGCTAAACTTTCATGCATTCCAAAACTTTTTGAAAGCTTAGTTTATGATTCCGTTTTATTCCATTGCAAGCCTTTATTCTCCCCCGCTCAACATGGTTTTCTTAAAGGTAGATCCACTACGACTAACTTAATTGAATTTATATCCAAAGTTTTGTCAGCCCTTGAGAATGGCAAAGAAGTTGATGTCGTATACACTGATTACAGCAAAGCCTTTGATAAAATATCCCATAACATAATTTATCTCAAACTAAGAGCTCTAGGCTTTCCATCTATATTTATAAACTGGATAAGCTCCTATCTTGCGAATAGAACTTATAGAGTCCTTTTCCGTAACTCAGTCTCCAGTCCTATACATGCAACTTCTGGAGTCCCACAAGGTAGTCACCTTGGCCCCCTTCTCTTCGTCTTATCTGTTAACGATGTCTGTCTTAAATTAAAAAACTCAGATATCCTAATGTTTGCGGATGATAAGAAAATTTTTAAGATTATCTCTACTCCATCTGATTCCTTACTTTTACAAAATGATCTTAATATCTTTTTTGTTTGGTGCATGCATAATTTCCTAGAGTTAAATGTAGGTAAATGTAAACAAATGACCTTTTCGCGCAAACAAATTCCATCTCATAGAGTATACTACTTCCTTAATGACGCCGTCAACGTAGTCGATTCTATTAGAGATCTTGGTATTATGTGTGACAGACACCTGAATTTCCATTCCCATTTTGACCAAATTATTAATAAAGCTAATAGATCTCTCGGTTTTATTAAGAGATGGTCAAAAGAATTTTCCAACCCCTATGTTACTAAAGCGCTTTACATTTCCCTAGTCCGTCCTCATCTTGAATATGCATGCCAAGTATGGTCTCCCTTTTATGAAAACCATTCACTCAGAATTGAAAATGTTCAAAGACGTTTCGTTCGATTTGCCTTACGTGGCCTCCCCTGGGATGATACATCCAACTTGCCTCCTTATGCTGATCGACTAAAACTGATAGGCTTGCAGCCATTATATATTAGACGCAAAAACGCTGATATATTGTTTGCTCACCAATTGTTAATGGGCAATATAGATTCCCCGGCACTCCTGAGTGATATTCATCTTAACACTAACTCTCGAAATCTGCGATCTGTTTCCCTTTTCTATATCCCTCATCACCGCACTAATTACGGGCACTTTGAACCAATGTCCAGAATTCTTCGTCACTGCAACGCTGCTATGGTAGTTTTCGATTTCAACATTTCCAAATCCCATCTGAAAGATACCCTTTACTTTTTCCCTTTTTGAGTCCGAATCCCCTGTCCCCTGTAATTTTAAGTTAAGTAAAATCAAAATTGTTAGTTCTTGTACATTAAAGAGCTTTGATGTGGGCCTTAGGGCCCACATGAATTAATGTTGAAAACTGATAACAAGAATTGCAAAAAAAAAAAAAAAAAAAAAAAAAAAAAAAAAAAAAATGTTAAGCTAGTTTTAAGTTAAGTTAAGTTATGATAGCTTGTATTAAGCTAAATAAATAAATAAGGAGACCATCTGTATTGCGCCAACTACAGAGGCATTAGTCATCTTAATATCGCTTCAGACAAGGAAAGTTCACCAGCGACCTAGTATTCAAATTACGGTATATCTTGTCAAAAAAACAGAAATCTCAAATCGATATCCTTCATATCTCTATCCATAATGTCTAGGTTTGGCATCTCTGTCAAACTTATCCGTTTGTGCAGAATAACGATGGAGAATACAAGCGCACGAAAACGTTTTCTGTTAAAAAAAGTTCAATACCAGAGTCACAATCTTCCAAAGGTCCATCCAATTACTCGGATACGACGATGATTTTAGTGTTGCATTTTTGAGCATTGTGAAGAAATTAGAGACGATGGGTTTAGTGGTCAATGGGGGCAAGACCAAGTATGTGCTGTCATCAAGAAAGAACATTGAAGGATTTTTGAAAGGATTATGTTGTCCTGAATCCGATTTTAACCTAAAATTTTTGAATACATCAGGTTTTTAAAATATCTTACTTAATTCTTATAAATAATGAGGCTTTATTTGACTCTATATGAAGCTTTCAGCTAACCTTTAATTCAACGTTTTCATAGTGTTGAAAAATACGTTTTGAATTTAATTTTTTTTCCAATTAAGAATCCGAACTTCTATTTGAACCATCTGCCCAAGTTTAACAATACCAGTTTTAAACATTATTTTCATTTCTTTTTTTTTTTCAATTAATTTCAAAACCTTGATGCGTTAGCATTGTTTATTCGTTCTGTCTGATATAAACCGTTTCGGCACAAATAATTTTATATCAACTTATATGAATATTGAATTAAAAGTTCATAATTAAATTTTATTTAAATCTTTTTTATGAATTGAGATAAGAAATGATAAAAAAAAAACATTACATGATGTGAGTAAATTTGAAGTCGGATTTAAATTAAGCCCATTAAAACCTATGGGAAAAATGTAATTTGATTTTCATGAACAAAACCTTGTCGACCATTGTAACAAGACTCAATAAGATAGATAGATTTATTGATTTATCAAGTAATTCTACAAAATCATTATGTTTAATTGACTTAAATCTTATAAGGCATGGCCAGAGGGGCCGTCAGCCAGATGATAGTCTTGCTTACTGTTTAGTTTATATTTGAATTTTGTAAATTAAATGATTTTTTAATCTAGATTTAAAAAAAGCTTTCACTTATTATTTTTCTTCTTTAGTTTACTGCTATTTTAATAAATTGTGCTAGTTGTTGGCAGTTTTTTCCATTTAAAATCGCTAGAGCATTGAGCTAAGTTATTGCGGTGCGGAATGAAGTTCAAAGGTAAAAACTTTCCTCATGCTCGGAACAGGAAAGATATTTGTTCACAGCTAAAATTGTCATTGAAATAGTTGTCTTGGCCTAAATCATATTGGAAATTTGAATATATTTCTCTGTGAAGTGAGCTTCTCGCCTTCTCTATGTTGTCTTCCCTTGCTTTGTAATGGAGGCTTTCCAGTAAATTACAGAGAAAATGTTTCCACTCTATAACATTTTCCAAAGTCAAGCTGAAAGGTTTTTCACACGAGTCTGCTAAATTTTTCCATTCTTCAAACCATGAACTTTGGGACCTTATGACTGATACTGCTATGTTACTAGCGATTTTATCGGTGTGGCTGTTCATCAGTTTAACAATGTAATTGAAATGTAATCTAAGTAATTTTAGGTACAGTGGTGATAACCCAGTTTCGATAAGAAGCATATAGTTTGGTGTTGTATCCGGTAGACGAAACTGTCGTTTTAAAAAGAATCGGAGGAGTTTTTCAGTGGTCTCCGAAGGGCGCCAGCCCCATGATTCTGCAGCATACAACATGATGGACTGAGACGTTGCGGTAAAAACTCGATATTTGGCGCTGAAAAAGAGATCCGAATTTCCGTAAATATTTTGCCATATTGTACCAGTAGCATTTTTAGAAGCCGCTAGCTTTTTCTTAAGGTGCTTTCGGAATTCAGGTTGCTCGTTACAGTAGAACCAATGTATTGGTATTCTTTGACATTTTCGATTAAATCTTCACCATAATACCATTTTTCATTTGCAGCCAAATGTCCAGTTCCTCTCCGAAAGACCATCGTTTTTGATTTGTAGAAATTTACAATAAGGTTTTACTTAAAGCAGTCATCGCTTAATTTATTGATCATTAGCTGCGGGACTCCTGTGATTCGGATAGCAAAACTACGTCGTCTGCATACATAAGTATTTTAATAGGGAACCCCAATTCATTATTCAAATCTTGAATTTAAAGGCAAAATAGTGATTGGCTGAGATTACAACCTTGTTTCAATCCAGCGAACGCAAGAAACTACTCTGACAAATTTAGCCCATCCCATACTGTATAGGTTGTTTCTTTTTGTAGATGTTTTCAATCAACTTCCCAAATTTAAGAGATATCCCATCTCTAAACAACTTGTAAATTAGGGATTTCTGTCGATAGAATCGAAAGCTGCTCGGAAATCGACGAAAACGGTGTATCATTTTTTGCGCCTACGAAGATATAATTCAGCAATGTTCGTCAAGCTAAAGATTTGGTCCACTGTAGAATATCCTTTCCTGAACCCAATTTGTACTTCACTGAGAGACCACAAGACTCAATAATAGTTTGGTATAAAAGTACTGACCTGGTGTTGTCCTAATTGAATTAATGACTGTCCTCATTTAGAAAAATCTTTAAGGTAAAATATACGTAGTTGGAAATATATGTATGTATATTACAAACGGTACAAAATCTAACTTACCATTAAAATATGTGAACTACTTTTCTATTCAAAATATTAACTATGAAATGAAAACCTCATCTAATACAAAAGTTTCATATTAAATTTTGTGTTTCAAAGGACTTGTAATTTGTGTACTTTATCCATAAATTATATGTTTTAACGGGGTTCTAAGTTTGTTTAATATTTGTTGCTAGTGTTTTTGTTCAAGGTCCAAACACAGCACATTAAAGAGTATTTCTTTCAGATTTCGTTAAAGAAAAAAACTCATATGCCTAACCACTTTTTTTGAAATTGATATTATTAAACTGCGATATGTTTAAAATGCACCAAATTCTAAATTATTTAAAATGAAAGAAGATACTTTTTGTTGCTTTTACTTAAATGTCCATAGCACTTGAGGTTAACATTGGTATTATCTCCAAACTATTTGAAATTTGTTAACTACTGAATTATTAAGTTATTAACCACAACACAGTGCGGCTAAAAGCCACTAACCTATATCAAGCGACATAAATGAAAATCGGAAACATTAAGAGAAATTTGTATTTAGCTTGTGAGCCTTATAATTATAACCAGTGGCCCTGGCCAGGCTATAAACAATGTTAGCTGTAAAAGCGCATGAAGATGATGGAATTGTAAAAAAAATGTATTCCGGTCTCGCTGAATGAAATAATTAATTCTAAACTAATGCAAAGTCGTTTGCCTATTGAAATTGTCCCCTGCGTTTCGAGGCATTAAATTCTCTTTGAGTAATTTTAATACCCCATTATGGTCAGTGCATTTCAATTAGTATTTAGCTTCGGGCAGTTTTATACTCATAAAAGCGAATTCAAGTCCTGGGCTTTCAATACAGTGAACGATAGATTTGTAAGCCATGTCTAAAGGGGACGCAACAAACACTAAGAAACAAATACATGCATAACATTCATTGCATTAAAATATTTATGGAACACATTTATGACGACTCACAGGGTTAACAGAATTAATAAAGTAAAAGGAATGTTTTTTTTTTGTTCAAGTTTGGTATGCCATGCCACCATCTAACCTACGTTTAGTAGACATGTTTATACGAAACTAACAATCAAAATTCAAAATGCCGAACTTTCAGAGACGAATGATAAAAAGTGGATGGGATGTGTCGCAAATTCGTCACATAAATTGGATACCTCTAAAAATATTATTAATAACAAGACTATGTGTTCGATACAAAAAAAAAAGTTTAAAGTCAATCTTTGTTCTCAAAATATGCAAATGGAAAACAATTTCAATGAAATATTGGTTATTTTTTGAAATAAGAATTGTGAATATAATGGCTTTTTAAGACATAGGTATTAAATGATTTTTAAGTGTATGGCTTTAGCATTATCTTTAATTGTTGAAGGTTTTTTTTTTAAAGAAAAAACTGTTAAGAACAATATTTTGTATAGAATGCATTTTTTGTTCGGAAAATACACGAATTGGTATTTATTTTCTTCTAATCTGTATTCCATAATTTCAAAGACCAAATTTTCGTCTCTTGATTTGGTCACGACTCACGATAGACCAATTACATCGAATTATACTTAGATGTTGCTCGTGCCTCTGATAAGGTTTTGATTTGAGTACAAACTGCATTTGAACATTCCAAAAACAAGCTCAAATCATATGTTGTGAACCAAAAATACTTGTGAAAAAAAAGATAATTTTAATTTAAGCCGGAATACCACAATGCAGAAGAACTTAATTCCAATACTGCAAAATACCTTGGAATGACTTTGAGTGTAAGGCTTGAATGAAAAGATCACATCATCAGAGAAAAGCTACATAAACATGAAATATAGGGTTCTTAAATTGGTGCGGGAAGATTTTGGCACCCAGTGTCGGCTATTTTGTTGTGGTGACATATGTCAAATATTTTATTTATTATTCAGTTGTTTATGTCATCAAAGCAAGTTACACGATTGAACAGCAGTTCGATGATAAAACTTTATCATCAAAATTAATGCTCGTTAACACAAACTTTGCAAGCCCTTCACAGTCGACTCTTCAATGTTTGGTGGCCAAATTTTAGACGACCGGTTTGGAAAACAATCAGCCAACAACCGCATGTTAAAGGAACGCAAGAGCGACCGAGAACATCGCCGCGGTATTCCCCGCAGTGCACAAGAACTCGGCCTTTTGCAGACTTCAACTTGCCGAATTTTGCGTCGGGACATGGGCCTACAAACGTACAAGATCCAATTGACCAAGGAGCTCAAAGTTCATGACCATAGACACCTCGCCGGTTGTTCGCTGACTGGACTTCAAATCGTTTGGAAGAGGAAAACATTTTTGGCCGAAAAATCATTTTTAGTGACTAGGCGCATTTTTGGATAAATTACTGTACATGAGATGACATCAACCCACGCTAAGTTCTCCAGGTGATAACGCATCCTCAAAAAGTTACTGTTTGGTGTGGATTTTGGGCTACCGGCGGTGGCGTGATTGGTGCGTACTTTTTTGAAAACGACGTTAGTGGGGCGGTTACCGTCAACAGCGAGCACTACATAACGATGACCCTTACCAAATTTCCTATGGTCTAAATTGAATCCTATGGGTCTAGGACGACGTTTCGTGTTCACACAACAAAACCATATAGTAAAGACAAATAACAAAGGACCTTAATGGCTTTCCTGAGGAAAGAATTCTACACCGGCAGATCTTGAATGACGATCTGAGCCATGAAATAAAAAATTGTTGGAAATCAATGGCTTTAAGATTAAAATAAATATTTTGTATTTAATTTCGCGACTATTTTAATTCAAAACAATTCAAAAATGGCTGTTCTGTTCTGTTGCTGATCAAATTAAACTAAATTTACCTAGAACGTTTTTAGGAACACATTTAATTATTATTTGTTTTTATTTTTATTTATTTAATCTACAAGCAATATTACAGCTAACAGATATAAGTACTTCAAGAGCAAATTAAAAAGTAAATAATTATAATTCTTCAGTTTTAAATGTATTACGATTAAGATTAAAAAAGTCAATATTTGAAGACACTTCATTGAAATACACAATATCCTAATAAAGTTTCATTACTACCATAATAATTTGTCTTATGAATTCTTTGAAGTAAGAATGACTCTAGCTCTTTTAGACTTAGCGGGAACATAGATTGGTACCAAGGCAAGAATAGATGGACATTTAATATGGTAGCATAGTAAGTTTCTAATAAGCATTACACTATGAATTGTCTTCTTGATTGTAACGACTTTATTATAAGTAATTGGCATCTAACCTCATAACTACGACTAAAGTTCCAACCCATTTTCCTAAATATATATTTTGTTAATCATCTTTGAATCTTTTCAATCCGATTCGAATGAACTATATAAATAGGACTCCAAATAACATCTGCGTATTCCAAAATTGATCTGACGAGTGATATATACAAGGATAATAACACAAAAGGATCTTAAATGTATTTTCCATTTCGTTTTATGAAACCTACCATCGAGTTGGCCTTAGGAACCAAATAATCGAAATGGCCTTTAAAAGAAAGTTGGGAATCAAGAATAACTCCTAAGTCTTTAATACTTGAAACCCTATCTAAAACCACAGATTCAATTGCATAGTTGAATAACAAAATATTAGATTTTCTGGAAAAAGAAATCATGTTACACTTTTTGATATTCAATTTAAGGCTATTGACGTGACACCAATTTGATAAAGAATTAATGTCAGATTGCATTATGTTGACAATCGTCCAATATTGAAACTTCTAAAAATATTTTCAGATTGTCCGCATATAATAAGCATTCACAATAATTAAAGACCGAGACAATATCGTTAATGAACATTATGAAAAGGAGCGGACCTAGATGGCTACCTTGCTGGACACCTGATGTACAGTGAATTTCCTTTGAGTATGTATCTAGAATCTTAACTTTTTGTGTTCTACAAGATAAATATGACGATAACCAACGAAGAAAGTGAGAATGAAAATCAAAAATCTCAACTTTTTTCCGAAGTGTTTGGGGGTTCACGGAATCAAAGGCTTTACTAAAGTCAGTGTATACTGCTTCCACTTGAAATTTTTGTTCCATAGCATTAGTGACATACGAAGTGAAAAAAGTTGAATTGGTAACAGATGATCGACCGGATACAACCATGCTGCACTTCTGATATTCTTCTACATCATTTTTAAAATCTGATTAGTTTATAGGGACCAAGTAAGAAAGTTTCCATGCGTCAATAAAAATACCTTCTTGGAGGAACTTGTTGAATATGCTTAGTAAAGGAACACAGATGGAATTACAACAATTTTTTAATACTGACGAAGGAATGCCGTCTGGTCCAGAACTATAATTACACTGAAGAGATTTCACTATTTCAGTCCGGAAATAACTTCTTCAATACGTGGCAAAATCGCATCGCCACCTCCTCACGGTGCCCGCTGGATATCCAATTAACGACGAGCGTTGGATCCATGAGTTGAGTCACCTGAGTTATCTTTTCAGGAACTAGGAGCAAAGGAACAGAAATACCGCTCTGAATGCACCAGCTCACGATTAAATCCAAGAGCGTCTGTGAAGCACACTGGTCAGCGTCTGTACCCTATGGAGTGGCTGAATATAAACTATGGATAGAAGTAACTGACCTATTTATAGTACAAACAGTAAGTTAACAAAATTATGGCAATGGACAAAACTACAAGATTAAATACCTCAGGTGGCACTCCAGTGAAACTGGTAAATTCACTCTCTTACGAGGTCGGTCCTATGGGTTCTGGGGAGGACCAATTATTGCTTACAAATATTGAGAGACGGAGTTCAAAGATGCAAAGAACTTCCCCCAACAAATTTACTTCAGGGGTTACATCATACTATAGATGTTAAAAACATCAGCGAAAAAGGAACCGAAATCAATGAAGAGATCGACATCACAGATCAACAGAGTTCCAACAAAGTCAAAGAGAAAGACCAATCAAAATCAAAGAACTATTTTGAAGAATGGCAAATTGAATAACGGCAAGAAAACAACTTGAAGTTTTAGCGCAAAGTCTTCAGCTGCAAGTGAAAAAACTCGAAGAGAAAGTTTCCTAGCTTGACAAGAAAGATTCCGATTCAGTTAAATCCAAAATATATTGAATATTAAACTGATGAAGAAGAGCTCTTGTTTGAAACTGAGAAAAATATAAATTAGCATACCACAAAGAAACGTAAACGTAGTCCCGAGACTCGTTTAAGAAATCAGAAAAGCTCTAAAACCGAAAATAACAAAGCGTTGATTACAGGAACTAAAGTGGTAGATGTTGCTAAATCAATATCTCACGCTAAAGGCAGGATCTCAGGATTTGAGAAAAATGTACTAAAAAAGCTTGCAAATACACATCGTACAACAAAGACAACTTTAAAGTCACAGTCGAAGAAGCTGACGAGTATAGATCTGTCACTGAAGAACTAAGCAAACACCAAATATAATGGCACTCATATTAGAACAAATCTACAAGGTCAAAAAAAGTAGTAGCCAGAGGTCTTCATTCCTCGTGCTCTCCCGAGGAAGTAGTAGAAGATCTTGTACAAAAAGGCTTCCAAGCCCTTGATGCAGTAAATCTATTTAAGAATGAGACAATTAAAAACTCCTCTGGAGAATCGATGACAAGTAAGAGGTTACTGCCTTTATTCATGCTTACTTTTGATTGCAAACAAAGTCTCGCGGAAATTTATAAATTAAGATCAATCTTGGGAATAGCTGTTAAAATTGAACCACTCCAAAAATCTAAAGTTGTTCCGCAGTGCAAACGTTGCCAAGCTTTTGGTCATACCCAAAAATACTGCAACCGAGAGTTTGCTTGTGTAAACTGCGAAGGAAAATATGCAACTAAAAATTGTCCTATGAGCAAAGATCAGAAAGCAAAATGTGTGAACTGTAAGGGTAATCACCCGGCAAGCTATAGAGGATGCCCAGTTGCCAAAAAATTCCAAGCAAAAATACATCTGCTAGGGAAACCCCAGAAACACTGCTGAAAACAATACTCAGAAGGCGCCTAAAAAGGCTGTTCAAATTTTAATATTCAAGATATAAGCTCTAGATATATAGAAAATTACTAAGAACTACAAAATCTTTAACTAATTTACTAAAATTATCATAATCCGATTGATTTCGTGATTTATTGTATATCACGTATGCATTACGTTTGTAAGAACAAGGAACAAATCTTTCAAAACCCATTAATACAATTTCAATGAGGCGGTTGTACCTACATATTTTTCAAATCAAGAAACATAAATTCATTTAACCAATTAATAGCAGAGATATAATTATTTAGTTGAACAAAATTAGTTTTAGAAAAATTATACGATCTAACAGTTTTTTTTATCATCATTTAACGAATAAGTGTAAAACTCTATATCAAAGAATAATTCCTTATGATGAATAGATTTGTTTAAAAGAAAAAGGGTGCATTACTTAAATTAACTTTGATTTCATCACAACATATAAAAATTAAGTCTAATATTTTTCCTAAAGAATTATCGATATAGAATATATTATTAATACAATCAATATTGCTAATATGTTTTTCATACAAATCAAGTAAGCTACATGGAGGCACATAACTTACATTAAAAAATACGTTTGCTCTGGAAAAAGTATTTAAGTTGACGGAGATGCAAACTTGTTCAATGCCCGAGGTTGGTAAAATGATTTCTTTAAAGCAAAGATGGGATCCAATTGAAATGTCAAGTATGGTTTTTGAAAAAATATCAGAAGGTTGAAAAAATAAAGCCTTGCCTACAACTCTTGCTTCTAGTTTTGTTTGTTCTTGTTTGCTTTAATTTAAATATTAAGTTTTAACATTGTCTTATCTTTGAACATGAAATTAAATATTTTCTTAAACTCTTAAAAAATTTAAAACTAAAATCTGAAATAAAGATTTTTTTCGAGATTCATTCGATATTATGTCATGATGCCTGTACTTAAGTATTGCTCAGAGAGTCAGTTTTCATGAGCAAGCAAATAACGCTAAAGATGAGCATTTGGGTTAAATTTTATTTTAAAACTTTTGTTACTTTGAAATTCTTTGTTTCCATTATTATCACAAGGTCCTCCTGTAGCACTAACAAAGTGGTGTAGGTACATCCTTTCAAAAGTACATTTCATCAGTATTCGAGTTAAAATAAATTCCAAATTGGAAGAACTGAAATTAAGAAGTATGACAAGAGTTAAAAGAACCTAATTGCAAGATGTTTGCTCACGGAATGTGAACTGGTTTTCCTTTGGGAAGAAAAT
Organism: Eupeodes corollae; assembly: GCF_945859685.1. Classification (NCBI taxonomy): domain Eukaryota; kingdom Metazoa; phylum Arthropoda; class Insecta; order Diptera; family Syrphidae; genus Eupeodes; species Eupeodes corollae. The sequence goes on from NC_079147.1 coordinate 135,436,867, forward strand.
GAAAACGAAGAGGAAAAAATAAAACTAAAGCAAAAACCTAGGTACCTTATGATGATGATGATGAATGTGAATAGGTAGGTAAGGTAGAGAGAGAGGTAAATTTCATGTATTTTAAGCGCCAACATCAGGTAAGACCTTGCCAACCTGATCAGTGGATTCAAAGCATTAGCATGGCCAAAAGGAAAAACACTTTTACTATGAGAATTTTCTCTTTAAAATCGTGCAATTTGCACCTTTGCGTGTTTTAACTCAGTCTCCTTTCACTCTCTTTTATATGTATATGTATCTACCTTCCTGCAACAATGTCCTCAACGAGTAATTGTACATTCTACAATTAAAACATCAAGTCGCTTTTAACTAGTCCCCGATGTTAATTGCTTTCATAATAAGCGGTAACGTCCTGCTTGAGGTAAAAATGTTAGTATTTAAACTGTTATGAATGAGCTAGTTCTTGTATATAGTCAGCTTGAGGAATGACCTGATGCTAGTTAAACAAAAATCCTGAAAGAACATTGTTTGTATTATTTAAAAACTGTAGAATAATTTCTAAAATAGCTTGGAGTGGATATTAAAATGTTATTATTTCCATTTTTAAAAAGAGAAGCCAATGATTTCATTTGTCCTTAAAGTGACCCAATAGTTGACTTATTTTGTATTTAATAGCGTTTTGGAACAATAGCTTGTGGATTTTCACAACTTGAAACTTAAATAATTTGAATAAGTAAAGTCAGTAAGTAAGTAATTCAATTGTAAACAGTTTATAAAATAAATGCCTAAACATTTGTTTTTGAATTTAAAAGCTTTGGCTTTGCCGTCAGCTCGACTAGGAACTTAAATTTTGTCTTACATTGGTGAACTTTGTTTTAGATTTCTGTTTTAATTATACATTGATTTTTACATACATATATTCATCTACTAGTTTAACCATATTGTCTCATAATCAGTTTTCTAAATCTGCAAATTTCCTTCAGATAGTTGACAAGATTTGTCAAATCTGGTACATTCAATATTTGAATTGTCTCCTGTAGTTTTTTTTTAAATATGAGAATCTCTTGTATTTGAAAAAAGGACATACGCTTATGAAATGGAAGCAGTCTTCTATCGCATTTAGGTTAGGTTAGGTTGGAGTGGCTGTCCAGATGTCAGTGACGCACGTAGACCTCAAGGGTCCATTGTGATACCACTAATGAGGTTACTCATGGGAGAGTAATTAACTTAAACAAAACAATTCGTACTTTAAATAAAGTTAGAGAGACGTTTTGTGTCAATCGTTGCCAGTTCACTGGTGTTATTGAAGAAGGGATTACCGAGAAAGTTATTCCTTCTAATGGAGAGTGCTGGACGTGTACATAGAAGGTGTTGGACAGTTTCCTCTTCCTCGTCGTCCATGCAGCTTCTACAGCATGTCTTCCTATGAGGCAGTGTCCCGTTATTACTTCAATTGTAGAGCTTATACTTTGTCTGCTCAGTGATATCAAGCCTTTTGACCGTTTTAAGTCAATACTTGGCCATATTTGCTTGGTTGTTAGGCAGGTGGTACTCTGTGACCATCTAGCATTTGTTGTTTCTAGAGCATATTGCTTGGGAAGATATTTGCATGTAGCAAGTGGTGTTCCTAAGTTATGTTTTTGTCTAACATGAGGCAGAAAGTGTTCCGTTTTTGGCGAGCTCATCGGCTTTGCAATTTCTCGGAATGTCTCTGTGGCAATGCACCCAAATGAGGTGAATGTTAAACTGTTCCGTCATCTCATTCAGAGATGATCGACAATCGTGGATTGTTTGAGAGTTTGTGGAGACAGACGCGAGAGATTTAAGAGCGGCTTGGCTGTCTATCGCATTTAAAGCTTTGAAAATTAAAGAAATATCTTATTGTAGCTTAAAAATTCATTGAAATAGTTATTGTTACTCAGATTAAATTTTAACTGGCTGTATAATATTCGACTGTTTGATTCAATAGCTGTTTTTATAAAGCAGTATCATTTTGCTCAGTCGTTCATCTGGAAAACCTAAGACTTTAATAATATAATCCGCTTGTAATTTCAAATTAAAAATTAGTTAGTAAATATTTTTGGTAAGCCAGTTTCTTAGTAGATCGGAAAGTTCGGCGTGTTGATTGGTAGGTTGAAGATTTTTTTTAAGAAACTCCTCTGAAATTTCTCAATTTCCTCATATTCTTCCATTCCAACTGAATTAAAAATTGGTATTTGGTAGACAAATAAACAAGGTTGTTCGAGAAAATCTTTCTTAGATGATGTTAGACTTTGTGATGTTTTGGTTAAAAGTCAAGGTGATTACTAAAATTTAATCGTGGGTTGACGTTCACTCAAAGGTAAATATATTCGTTTGTCAGTTCCAAACTTCTTCCGTTGTACTTCCAATTACTTTCAGCTTCAATCCGATTGGATCGCGAAAAAATCATTATTTTCTATTTATCAATATTGATATCGCGGTATATGCAGACCGTCGGTTTATCATCAATTGAAGATTTTCTTCCGACTCCGATGATATGACTATGTCGTCAGCATAAAGTAAAACATTTATCCGTATTGCGGCCATTCTAATTCCTCCAGGAAAGTGGTTAACTATGTCATTAATGAATAGTGAAAATAAAAGTGCACTAAGCGGACATCCTTGTTTGACACCAGAATCACTACTAAACCATTCAGAAAAATGCGCTCCATCCCAGACGTTAGCTTCGGTGTTTGTATACATATTCTTGATGACAAGCAAAAATCTCATATTAAAGCATTGCGATATACCAAATCAAACGCTGTTTTAAAGTCGACAAACATCGAGAAAAGCTTTTTATTTCTTGCCTCAAATGCTGGAAGTCTGATAATATCTTTTTCTCTTCTATCCACTTTTCCATACGGGCGACTAGAACTCCCAAACATACCATAGCTATGTAATGTATACATTAAAGATAAACCTCTGTAGTTTGAGACGTCATTTAATGAACCTTTTTTATGTATTGGGAAGATAACCGTTTTTTTGTACGAGGAACTTTCGTTTTTGTAAGAATTTTGTTAAAAAGCTTAAAAATTTTAGATGAATTCTTAAAAAAATCGTACGGTACACCATCTTCACCTATATTGCTTTATTATGTATAGCTTTTCGTAAAACTGCTTCTAACTCAAATCTCAAAGATATCTTGGTGTCTAATTTGTCATCGGTGATGAGAGATTCAGCTTGTGTAGTGACTAAGTTAGAGTTCCTTTGAAGAAGGTTCGAGAAATGAGAGGAAAGATCAGGGGCGGATACACCTGTGCCAATTATATGTTGAGTACCATTAATATTGTTTGCAATTTTCCAAAATGCCTTTGTATTCTTTGTTTTGCAAAGTGATTGTGCTTGTTCATTTTCAAAACCAGAAAAACTGAGAATTCGACTGCATGTACATTACATAATTATTCATTGTCGGATGTCTTAAATGCTTTTAAAAGAGCAAATGATTTTTGGCTTGCTTTAATACACTCTTTATCAACCCATTTTTGTTTAAACGCTTTCATTACATTGTCGCTGGGTTTGCTTACGGCATTTCTTATGCATTTTATAATTTCAATAGATAGAGTATCTGAAGACTCGATGTCAGTTGGAATTCTTGAGAGACAGATGTCCAGTTTGTGCCGAAAAGTTTCAGCTTCGTCTTCTCATCATTTAAGTCGAATTAACAACTTTGGATTTGTTTGATGAGAGCCGGGTTCTGCTTTCCATTCTACGGAGATTGGCATATGATCAGAGAAATGTATGGAACTTCAAACTTATTTATTAGTTCAATCCAATCATTATTCACCATACAATAATCAATCACTGAGTTGCCTGATCGTCCGTCCAATAAACTTATATTGACCATCTACGTCACCCTTGGTTCCATTCAAAAGAATAAAATCATACAATTGAAGCATATCGAGTAGTGCAGTACCATTACTATTACATGTTAACTCTTTGGATGTTCTAGAGTTAACGTTGAAACTATCATTGTTGTTGTTTCTCAGGGTAGTTATTTGATCGCAACTTGTTCTAGCATTGAAATCTCCAATCAATAATATACTCTCATTTGCATGAATAGAGAGTTTATCATTTAGTTACTCAAAATCATCGGTCCACTTATTACAACTTAAATATAGAGGCATTATAGTTTAATTACAGTAAAGTCGTATAATTCAAGATGTTTTTATACCAAATCTTTTCTTTATTTGAAAACAGCTTTCTTTGAAACAAATTCGAATAAGACCTAATTCCGATGTCATGTAAAAAAAAAAAACGTTTTATAAGCGTAACGACTTCTTGGTTCCATTTTTGTTTTTGTTGTGTATATTTTTGAGTCTTAAACTGAATACATATGACCATGTTTAAGGATCGATTTCTGAAATAATGACTTAACTATCTCCGAAGGTAGCAATTAATGATATCAGTTCAACTATAGAAGACAAATTTCTTTGCTCAGGTATATTTGTCCTCCTTTCGTATACCCTCTTCATAAAAAGCGTACCTAACTTTTTCCCTGGTATGTGGTTGAGAACATAATTATTGCACCTAAGATATCCCTCAATTAAAAGAAATCCCGCCCTTAGATCACGCAAATCAAACTGTTCATCGACCTATAACAACATATAATAGAGTCTCAATTTTAACTACAAACCAAGGCGCTCCTCTTTAAGCCTTTTTTCAATCGCTTGAAGTTCACAAAAAAACATAGCACCTTCATCAATTTCAAATTGTTGTTTTCTTCTCCGTTCTTTTTTTTTTAATTTTTATTTCTTTTTTTCTAATATATTTAAGTGCACCATTAATGGCTATAGTTCACCCCGAATGAGCTTGTTTGAAGACCTGCAATTTAAACAGCGCGACCTACATTAAGGGTAGAACGGGTCCTATGATGTGGTGTGCGGGTAATAAAATTAAGTTTGCAGGGTTGCCCCATTGGCAAGGCAGAAGGTGGAAAGACTTCTCCAGAAATGATGTAATTTTCAGCATGAACTCACCGATACCATTATGACACTGCAATTTTCTTGGTCAAGTATATGGTTTTATGGGATGAAAGGGTACTATGCAAAAATGGGCGTTTTCAAAGGATTATGTAAATAAAATGGGGTTTTACTATTGCAACGCCACCGTAGTAATAATCGTTCGGTGCTTACTACCTATATGTACAAACATATTCATATGTTTGTAGATATATCCCTATTCATACATTGTTAGAGTTGAATCCTAAAATTTTGTGTTGGCGTGTGTAAACAAAGAGGGTTAGAAAAGTTACAGCCTAAAATTTAATGCAAGCGTTATCATTTTTTTTTTTTATTATTTAGTTTGACGGCTTTTCAACCTTTTTCAAAGATTTGACAAACAGTCAAAAACGTCAAATCTAAATTCCCATTTACATATACGCTTAGATTATAATTTATATACCGGAGCTGAAATCTCACATAGTATAAAATGTTTTTATGTTGTGTTCTTTTTATCATACTCATAGCATGAATAATTTTCAGCAGAAGCCGCGTAGAGCTATATGTTGGAGGGATGAGGAAGTATGAAGAAGATACCATAAAAAGGTCATTTTTTATATACTCGTACACTACTGTGTAAACTAAATTTCAGAGCACATAGGTTTTGAATTTGGGTCATCAGAGGGAACAAGGCAGCTTAACAGCTTTTGACCTCAGAAAACCTTTCAAATGTTTCCTTTCATGGAACCTTTATGTTAAGTTAGGTAGAAATGCATGCCTCAGATGGAGTACCACAGTTGTTGACTCATAGTGATACCACACGAATCTTAAGTCTTTCTTCTAAGCTCAACGACACCAATTAGACTTTCTTACTTAAGAAAAGTGAAAGACTGATTGTGTTTATATAATTGAGATCGTTAAAATCTTTATAGAAGAATTCTTCTTCTTCTTCTAAAATTTTTGAGCTAGAGCAGAGCGTGTACAGAGGAGGTGAAGAACTGTTTCTTCCTCGTTCTCGTGCACAAAGCTTCAAAAAGCAAAAGTCATTTGAGAATACGCCTAGGCACTGTGGTGTGCTTTCTTATTAGACAGTGTCCGGTTATCACACCGTTCATCGAGCTTAAAATCCGGATAACAGATGTTAATATTGTTAATTTCACGTTTTCTCTAATCCAGGACATGGCTTCTTTTATCGCCGCAAGTTCTGCTTCTAACACGCTGCAGTGATTCGGAAGGCAGAATGTGACTTAATTTAAGTTGTTCAGAGTGCACGCCTGCACAAACCCCCTTATAAGCTTTTTTTAAAGTCTTATGGAACTTTTACAATGTTATTATATTTTTACAATGTTATTTGTACGTAATATTTGTTTATACATCGCGATTTCTGTTTAACACTTTTGCAGCTTTAAATTTGAACTATTAACAGCAAAAGCAATAAAGTTATTAGAATTATTTCTTCCACAGCAATGTTTTATATTCCAAGCAAGCACGACCATATTATAGCTCGCGAGAGTAAAATAGAGCTCGAATGTGATTTTCCTTTTGAATTCGATTTGAGTCGTGCCATCAATCAAAGCAAAACCACATGATTTATTATTTGACATGATGGATAAGGCGTAAAATATCCTTTCAATCAGCTTGTACGTATACGTAGATGATGCGCAACGGAAACGAAACGATGAAAAACAAGAAACAAAAATTTTACAGAAATCAGTGGCTTTTGTCAGATGTTTATATACGCAGAATAAGTATGTATAAATATTAAATATACAAAGGTCATGAAAATAAACATATGCCTTAAGAAATGGTGGAGTTATGAGGGTCCGGTCTTATAAGGATGTGAAATTTAAGATATTTTTAGAAATAGACTGAAAGAAAACAAATGCCTGAGAGCTGCTATGTCACATGTCAAAAAAGTCTAATGATGAGCTAAGTTAACAAAGCATTTTAAGGAAGTATTTAATAGCACAAATAGTCGAAAGAAAGTCTAGCTGTGTAGGCATTCCTTGCTTAGACAAGACAAAATAATTGAAAAAGGATGATGTGAATTCTAAGATAGTGACCTCAATTTTAGGACTGCATAAGTCACATTTATATTAGTTTAGATATATTTGGGATGTCTCTCGAACAAATAACACTTTATTATTATTATTTTTTTTATTTGTGTGGTATAATTGTGCATGGTCTTAGACGAACTGAGGGAAATATGGTTCGATTTGGAACATATTTTGAATTTTCGATTTTTGGAAAAGTGGAGCTAAAATAATGTTTTCAAAATTAAAAACATTTTTATTTTTTTGAGAGCTCAATCATCAAAATAAAAAAAGTTTATTAACAAAGTTTTGGTTTTGCACATGTTTTTATTCACGTTTTACTAAAATGTATGCTTTTCAAAACATAACAAAATTGGGGAGGAGTATTTTGCATTTCCAAAATAAAATGCAAGGCAATATCTTTTAAAACATACATTTCACGACTATTAGTTTTTGAAACAATGGTTAGAACACTTAAGAATCGTCGTTTATAGCCATCATTGAAAATGTATGTCATTGGAAATTTCTGTCAGTGAAATAAATCAAATCTATATCTATATATATGAAAATCAATGCCACTTTTCGTTGTAATCTTATAACTCAACAATGCCTTTACCGATTTGGTTAATTTTGATCTTGAATTATTCGTGGAAGTCCAGAGAAGGTTTGTACGTAAAGAAAATTAAAACAAAATCTTGAGAAAGTGTAAAACCAACGCCTTTCTATACTCCCATATACGAACAATTTGTACTTATACTTAAAAGCCAATTTGAACCTTTGGAAAAACAATCGAAGAAAGTAATGTTAGTATTGTCAAACAAGTATGTCATTTCATTTTATAAGCGATAATTATTGCTTTGTTGGGTTTATATTTTCCAAAATATTGTTGAATTATTGAGTGAAGTTACAATGCCATGAGCAAGACGACTAAACATAGGCCGGCGAACGCGTAATGCAAATCAAGTGGCATTATTAAGACGGTCTCAGACTACAGATGAACGCACATAAGCTAATGCATCGCAGCGTGAACGTACTGCACAGAATAGATCTGTTGACCCTATACCTGACTTAATTTTGCCACGGCGATCACGAATACGTCGTGCTGTTTTGGATGGAATGCTTCATGCTGCTTTTAATTACAATAGTCAGATTGATTATAGTATGTACGGATACATTGGAATGATAGACGCAATATGTCCACATTGTGATGCGGCTAACTTTCCAGATGAAACGCCCGGCATGTGTTGTGCTAATGGTAAAGTAAGATTGCCACCATTAGAAACTCCATCGAACCATTGTATTCATTTATTTTTGGGACATCTCAAACGTCGAAGCAGTTTTTGAGTAATATTGAGCAATACAATTCGGCATTTCAAATGACTTCTTTTGGTGCTACTAAAATTATTAGAGATAATTTTATGTCGACTTTTAAGGTAAGTACCTCAACAGGATTGTTTCATGCTTATATCAATCTGAATCATAAAGTCTTAAAAACTCTGATTCAACATCTACCTAAAATTGCTTACATGTTTTACAGATTCAGGGCCAGATTTATCATCAAGCTGGTTCGTTATTGCTGATCATCAATTTTTGCAAATTTATTTTATTGGTGATGAAAATCATGAATTGGATCAACGTTGTGCAATTGTTTCAAATATAAGACGAGAAATTATTCGTGAGCTACAAAGGTTTTTCCATCAGCATAACGCATTAGTTCAATTGTTCAAAATTGCTCTTTGTCCGTATGCCATCTGATAGTCACAAAATTGTAATAAGGGCTGATATAACACCTTTTGGAGAACATGCAAGGCGATTCAATGCACCGACATTTGTTGAGGTTGCAATTGTTATCCTTGATGATCAGTTTCGATCCCGTGATATTGTACTTCATCGCAGAAATGATCAATTGCAACGTGTTTCGGAACTGCATCGTAGATACGATGCATTACAATACCCAATATTGCATTGGAAAGGTGACAATGATTGATCCACGAACAGGTAAATAATTGATCTATTTTCAGTGTGTTAACATTTCATTTGTATAATTTTCTAATGTCAGGTTTTGCACTTATTTTCAGGTCTACATGTACAGAAAAAAGTTAGTGCCATGAACTTTTATTCGTATAGATCGATGGTTCGTCCACAAGAACAAAATTATATCTTGAGATGTGGTAAACTATATCATCAGTACATCGTTGATATGTATACTAACATAAAAACTGAACGTCTTAATTTTATTCGTTTCAACCAAGCAAAATTAAGATCCGGGGAATATATTCATTTGCTAATGTTAACGACATTGGAAGTTTAACTATATTGCCATCGTCGTATATTGGTAGTCCACGGCATATGAACGAATATGCACAAGACGCAATGTCTTATGTACGAAAATACGGTCGACCGGATCTGTTCATTATATTAGTGGGATGACATCAAAAACAGTTTATTTGAAGGACAGTCTACAACTGATCGTCATGACATCACAGCACGTGTTTCTGGGCAAAAATTGAAAGCACTTATGGATTTATTTGTAAAATTATGTGTATTTGGAGAGGTTCGTTGCCATATGTACTCCATCGAATGGCAATATATTGTATCATTGATTTTAGTGACTATTCGATCGGAACAGAAAATTGCATTGGCACTTGCATCTTCGGGAATTGCTGCTACATTATTAGAAGGTGGTCGGACCGCACACTCTGCATTTAAATTGCCAATGAATGTACAAGTGATTGAAACTCCAACTTGCAATATTTCGAGAAATTCTGCTATGGCAAAAGTTCTGCGATTAACGTCAATAATTTTATGGGATGAGTGCACAATGGCGAATAAAAAATCAATAGAAGCATTTAATCGAACAATGCAAGATTTACGCGGTAATCAACAGCTTTTTGGTGGTGCTCTGATATTGCTGTCAGGGGACTTTCGTCAAACATTGCCTGTCATTCCTCGATCAACTCCTGCTGATGAAATAAACGCCTGTTTGAAGTCATCAGTTCTTTAGAGATATGTAAGAAAACTGACATTGAACATTAATATGCGTATTCACCTACATAATGATGCAACTGCTCATGAGTAATCAAAACAATTGTTAGAAATTGGTGATAGCAAAATACCAATCGACAATACTAACGGACTGATCAATTTATCGAAGAATTTTTGTAAAATTGCGGAATGTATAGATGAGTTATTGAATGTGTTTTTACGAATATTCTTCAGAACTACAGAAATCATGATTGGTTGAGAGAACGCACCATTTTAGCACCGAAAAACATTCATATCAATGCAATTCATTTTCATATTCAATCGAAACTACCAGGTGTAGTCACGACATTATAAATCAATTGACAGTGTTATGAATCAAGATGAGGCAATGAATTATCCAATTGAATTTTTGAATTAATTGGAACCGGCTGGTAAACCAGCGCATTACTTGAATCTGAAAATTGGTCCTTTGATTATATAATTGCGAAACATTAATGCACCAAAAATGTGTAATGGCACCAGATTGGCAGTGAAAAATGTATTGCCAAATTTGATTGAAGCTACAATCTTAACTGGTAAATCAAAAGGGGAAGTGTGTTTGATACCAAATATCCCTATGGTTCCAACTGATATGCTATTTGAATTCAAAAGATTACAATATCCTGTGCGTTTATCATTTTCGATGTTTATAAATAAGGTCCAAGGACAAACACTTCACGTTTGTGGTGTCAATTTGGAGGAAACATGTTTTTCACATGGCCAACTTTATGTTGACTGTTCCAGAGTCGGTACCCCCAACTATTTACACCAACTGTTCATTTATTCATTCTCAAAATAGAAAAACTAAAAATATTGGTTATTCTACTGTTTTAGACTCGCCGCTCTTTTGACATTTCTCTTCAGAAAGGTTTGCCATTTCATGATGGCAAGATATACGAGTCGAAATTATTAAAATTTACTACTGCAATTGGGAGTCAGTGTGAGTCAGCAATTGAGCGTCTAGTTGAAAAATTTGAACCAACAGGCACAGAGAATAATTGCTAACAACATCGACACCTGGCAGTGAGCCTGAATTTCATGACAAGTTTTTACACTTGCTGCCTGCCAAAGTTATTGTTTTGTCGCTTAGTTTTTGAAAATATACAAAAGGATTTACGTACACATTTACTCTCTTTGTAAGCTACCAAGACATAACAATTTCACCTAATTGTTAACCTTTGGTATTGGCTTAGTCTATCTATATATTGATTTTTGAGTAATGTAAAAACCAATATCCTATGCATATAGGATAAACCACAGCCACCACGATACTCTCACAAAGAGGCCATCCCAACATATGTTCCTGGAATTAACAAGGGGGCTTCAACATTATCGTGGTAGCACATCTACAATGGTATGTTAATCTTGTCTTTGATGAAGTGACACCTAGGGAAGATAACCCTAGAAGTGGTAGCCCGGTTTCTTGTGGGATGCAATCCGTCGAGCTTTATCTACAATGTACATCATTCCTAAAAATGATTTTTAATTCCATTTCAGACTTATTTTTTTCGATTTGCATATTTACTGATACTTATTTCGTCTGTATAATTTGTATCAGTAAGTCAACCTCTGCCCAGAGGAAGGACGACAGACCTGTGTTAACAATGTTTCGCAAGATTTGATCTTAGGAAGGAAGTAAACCATAGCTTCCTGCGTTCGCTCACAAGTTGCAATTATTTTTAGAGCAATTCTAAGTAGTGCCTTTTTTAATAACTATTAATTGATTAGTATCATTCATCATCGAACTGCACTGATAGCTCTAACTTGTGCCCAGGGGCCACCACGTTCTCTTAATTGTGCCCAGGGGCCACCACGTGGAGGTGCAAGTAAACGTGCCGGTGAGACACAGAAGTGACCGTAGTGTTGCGAATATTGCTGCCGCTGAGGCTTCTGTTGCACAAAGTGTCTGTCATACGTCGTTCTCAAGCGTTGGACATCCTTGTGGCGTCGCATGCCTCATTGTAGCGCTCTTGTTGAAAATCATGATGAAAAGATTGCAAAAATATTAGCAGGGATCTAACCCAAGACCTCTCGCATGACAGTCCAACGCACATCTTTTTTAAATCCATTTTTATTAATTCATTCTTAAACCTATCTTAAAGCTAGACAAAAATTCATAAAACTAGCCTAATTATCCATGACTTACAACTAACTTAATGGTCCCATACGGACACTCTAAGTTAAACTATAACACTAACTACTAATGCCTTTCGGCCCTAAGATCTATTTTAACTTCAATTCAAATTTATTTATTTTTGTATTAATTAGAAAATTTAAAAAACTAATATCAATATCCTTTTTATTTTTACTTAAAATAATCCCTAATATCCATTCCAACGCACTAACCATCATACCACGGGTACTACGGGAATGAAATTAGTGTTTGAATACAAATAATTATTGATTTAAATTTTTTATTTTATATTTTATATTGTAGCGTTAACGTTTTTGTGTTGAGAAAAATCAAATTGAAAGTTTTTTACAAAAAATAAAAACCTAAAAAAAAACATTTTGACTTTCGCTTAAAATTTAATTTCAAAACTTTGAGATTATGGCTTCCAACTAATTTTGTCTTATAAGAAATATTGTTTTCAACATCCCGAAAAATTTTGAGAAAAATCGAATTCAGTTATTTTATAAAAAATAAAAACCTAAAAAAAGTTAATAATGTTGGTAAAAATTATTAGTCTACTCAAATATCTTTTCAAAAATTTGAGATTATTACTTAAAACTAGAATTTTGAGAAAAATTAAATTGACAATTATTTTTTCAAAAAATTAAAAACCTAAAAAATAATTACCAAGAGTAGGTAAAAATTGATTTTTGACTTAAATATCTTTTTAAAACTTTGAGATTTTAGATATATCTAATTTAATCTTATGAGAAAAATTGTTTTGAACATTCGATAATTTTTTTTGAAAAATCTAATCGAAAGGTTTTTAACAAAAATAGAAATCTAGAAAAAGCATTTTTAAAAGTTTGTAAAAATTGATTTTCGACTCAAATTTCTTTTCAAAAAGTAAAAATATTGGTTTCAAACTTATTTAATCTCACATAAAATATTGTTTTCGACATTCAGTGAATTTTTGATAAAAATCTAACAGTCCGTTTTATCATAAAACAATAAAATCTACTAAAAACAGTACGAAGATTTTGTAAAAATCGATGTTCGGTTTTCGATATCTCTTGAACAATAGAAGATATTCAATTAAAACTAGATTTTGTTACTATTTCATTATATGCAAAATATTTTTGGTAATTTTAAAATTTTTAATAATAGGTAATTCAGCTGATAACTTTTTTAGAAGAACTTGAAAACCTACAAACTTTTAATCACGACAAATCGACAGACGGGATGGAAAGCCCCCTTTTATTTTAGGAATTATATTTAGCCACGAATCCCACTTCATGTTTTAAAATGTTATTTATATTTTAATATTTTTAATTTGAAAGACATTTTGAAATGGATAACAAAATAGTATAAAAACGGAACATTTTATAAAGAGCTTTGGATTCTGTGGGAAAGGATAAATATTTTAGTTAATATTTTAGTTTGTGAATCTTTAATTATTATTTATTATAGAAATCTCTTAAGACTTGAAGTATCAACGAACGGGGCTCGTATTTGTCTAAAAAGCCTTAGTTTATTTTAGTAAAACTGAAATTATTTACTTAATTCATTTTTGAGATTATGTATGTTATGATATCAAGTTCCAAATTCCTAGAAAAATAACTAGACAAAAGTCTACACATAGAAATTCTAAAAGCATAATGAATAGTATTAAAATAATTAAAATAATCGATTCAGATTGATCTCTGACAGCATTGCCAAGCTTTCGCTTTGCAGATTTCTTACTTTCATTCATTTGAGAATGACTTACAAAATAATATGAACTAGGTACATAACCTAACCTCCTTATACCTTCAAAGATTATAAGAGAGATGAACGAACACATTTTCATCGCAATTTGTTGTTTATTTCTGTTTATGGCACACATATATCTTTTTTAAGGCTTTTTATTCGATTCTTTGATTGTCATTGTCAGAATCAAAGGGGATTAAACTAAGTCGATTCAACAAATAAAAATAATTAAGAGGATTGAGGTTTACCAAAGCGAAGGATGTGCGTTGTGCGGTATTGGCAATTTAGTGGTAAGGTTTTATATATGGTATAGGAATTAACTTGCACGAAGTATTCATCAATCAGTGCACAATCCTTGATTGATGATTATCCTGTAAGAATGAAAATTGAAGAGATGATGCGGTGTAGCCAACAATATATATAAAGAATTTGACTCTTTGTTTCGTCTATGTGTAAAGTAGTTTCAATACATGTTATAGAAACTACATTTGAACTTTATTTACGCCGAATGGGTTCAAGCTGAGGCCGAATAATTTTGGGACCTGCAAGAAATTTATTCAAGTTCATTAGATACTGTACTCTAGCAATGATAATGCAAAATCCTGATTAAAATAGAAGATAATGCTTAGCGTTCAAAGTTAAGGCTTTTGTTGTATTATTTTAAAAAAGAAATACATAATTAGGGCTAGATCTTGCTGTCACTTCTTTTAAAAGTTCTTGAAATTATTTCATATTTGGGAAATATGCGGGAATATTTGGGTTGGTTCCAATTGGGGGAAGAAACAAGATGTTAAAAAAACACATGGATATAAATACCGTAGTCTGAAAGGTTAATATTATATTCGGATCTAATCCTAAAACTTTATTTTAAAAAAGACGATGAAAGAGGACACATATTTAGTATTTATATATTTTTACTTTGTTGTGTTAGCAAAAATATTTAGAACTTGAGAATACCTCCACTTCTTGTAATTTCCTTAGAACTGTTGAGTTTTAAGGACTTCGATCTCAGTTTAATAATTTTGTCGTTAATAAAGTAAAATCGAACTTTTAGTTTTCAAACTTTTGTCCATCCAATTTGATTTTAAAAAACCTTTCTATTAACAAACAAATATTATAATAAGAGATAGACATCTTTATTGGGAGCATTACAATTTTTGTTGTTAAGTGAAAAAGTGGAGATATTTCAATTGCCTTCTCCCAGTCAGTTTTGTGGCCAATTCGCTATATGCAAACACTTTTATATTTATTCTGATAAATTAAAATTTTGTGGCTCAACAGTCCGTTGAGAACAAAGGGCTAGCAATTTACAACTTATAACCAATCCTGTGTGCGAGTCATGTCAGGGGTTGAGAGGACCTACAGTTTTATGCTGAATTCGAACGGCTATTTGAGAAAGCATTTTACGTGACAAAAATTACTTTGCAATGATTTTTAATTTCCTGTACCTGTGAAAAAACTATAGGTGGCACAGGTAGGGATTGAACCCAAGGCTTCTAGCATGACAGTCAAACGCACTAACCTTCACAAAAAGGAAAAAAATAGGTAAATAAGTTAAATCATTTGAATACTATTATTTTAAAATTGAAGTGTAAGAAAAAATACATTGTTTTATCAATTCACTGAAACATAAATGTACCTGAGGCATCTGGTACCTTAAGCCTTTGAAGTAAGCAATTTGTCTGTTCGATTTGATTGCGAATTGCGTTTATCTCCGGATTGAGACCTTTAATGAAAATATTGAGGAAAGAATGTGTGTATATAGCGGTACCTACCATATTTTTCTGCAAACAAAAATAAATTTCTATGCATTTAAAGATAAACCATATTTGTGTGTCTGAGGATATGTACGTAACTCCTTTTACGTGTTTCGTGCTTTGTTTTGTTACTTCTAATGGTAAGCATAGGCGTCACTACCCTAATCCCTACCTCAATCATCACACACATCTTAAACCCCTTCCATTCTGCTATCACAATCCCTCAGCCCCAAAGTTTCCCACTCAAGTTAAAATTTTAAAACAGGATAAGAGACTGATGTAGGTGGGTTTCCATTTTTTTTGTTCGAATCTCCAACAAAAAGAAGAATTATTCAAAAATATATAACAAAAACAACAACAAAAAAAAACTGACGAAGGACTGAAACAGGGTAATACACTCTATCTTAGTGGAACCATAACTGGGGATGACATACCCTCGTACCCCACTATACATTACACACTTTATATAGGTATACATTTATATGTATGTATACATATAAAAAATATATACTTACATATATTTTTTTTTAATTTACTCCGTTTGTCGCAGGATCATTTCGAAGACGAAAACAAGGGTGCACAGCCAGAAAATGGTTTGGGGGCGCAAGCGGCAGCTCTTTCTTCTGAAAGCTTTTGTGGATTTTGTTTTTGAAGTGATTATTCGAAAGTAATTTCCGTCTGAAAGATTATCCTTCGCGATAGACTTCACTTTATTAATGGGAGATCTCATTCCATCGCATCGCAGTAGCAGCAGTATTTCTATATGATGCCGTCATTATTGTTAGTAGATTGTATATATAATTCTCTTGCGACACCATTTCTCCCTATTTCTTCAATTTTCCAAACCACTTTCAATATTCTGATTGAAATTGAACCGAGTCGCGTTTTCCGGTCGCAATTTGATGTGCTTGAGGCAAAAATCAGAGCGCTTTGAGAATTTTGAGCTATCATATCTCGCAGTTAAAAAAAATCAAAGTTAAGGGAAAAGAATTTGTATTTCAGTTGAAAAATAAAATAAAATATAAGTAAGGAAGAGGGGTTCCATTTTAAGAGGGATTCTAAACAGTAAACTGTTAATTTGATTTTTTTTGTTTTTTAAATTTATTTTAATAAAATTTTGCAAACAATTCCACAGGAAAATCTGTTAGAATACCATATGTACATATACATAAAAAACTCTTTACAAGTACGCATTTAATTTTAATTGGCATTTATTGTTTGATTTTGATTTTAAACACCTTATGTTGTTGTTTTGTGAAACCAGTAAAAGAGCAATACATTTACTTAGAGATACAAACAAATGTAAGTAATGAAAATGGTCTCAGAAGTAATTTTTTAACTCGATACAAATATTATCTGCTTTAATTTTTGTATTTCAATGAATTCTTTTTATTCATATTGTACACCAAAAATGTAACACGTAATCCAAGCTTCTAATAATAAATAATCACAGTTACGTTAGTTGTCGAGCCAACTCGAATTTCTGCCGTTGCAAGTCAGTCCACCTACGCTCTAGACTTGTTTTTTACGTTTATAAATAATAAATTGGGTGGCGCAACAGTATGTTGAGAACAAGGGCCTAGTGGCTTACAACTCTCAACCATTCCTGTGTGCGAGTCCTGTCGTCAGAGATGGAGGGGACCCACAGTTTTAAGCCTAATCATAATAATGAGGTGGCTCAACAGTCCGTTGTGAACCAGGGTCTAGTGACTTACAACTCTCAACCATTCCTGTGTGCGAGTACTGTTGTCAGGAATGGAAGGGACCTACAATTTTAGGCCGATTCCGAACGGCTAGTTTGAGAAAGCACTTTTTCATGACAAGAATTACTCTTGAAAGATTTGTCAATTCCTCGCAAGAGGCAGTACCCGCGAAAATTATTTTTTTTATTAAGGTGGCATAGGCAGGGATTGAACCCAAGACCCCTTGCATGACAGTCCAACGCACTAACCATCATGCAACGGGTACTGCAAGCCTAATCTGAACGGCTAATTTAAGCGAGCACTTTTTATGACAAGAATTACTCTTGGAGTATTTGTCAGTTCCTCCCAAGAGCCAGTAGATGGCATAGGCAGTAATCCAACCCAAGACTCTGGCATGACAGTCCAGCGGCCTTTTTTTTAATTAATTTTTATTACTTCAAACTTAAACCAATCTTAAAGCTAGACAAAAATTCATAAAAATAGCCTTAGCAACCATAGTTTACGGACACTCTAAGTAAAACTATAACACTTAATACTAATGCTTTTCGGCCCTTAGATCTGATTTACTGTAATTAATTTTTTTTATTTAATAGAAAATTCGAAAAAAAAGTTATATCAAGATCAATTATTTAGTTACTTTTACTTAAAACTACTTAAAATAAGGTCTTTAATATAAAACTTAAAACTAACTTAAACTACCTATTCTACCTTAAAACAACTTTAAACTACAACAAACACAGCAGCAAATCTAACCCGACTACCCACTTTCGAGTGCCGATTAAAGCCACCAGAACTGGTTCTCCTGCTTCACTCTATCAGTTCGGTCCTGTTCGGACACAGCCCTACTGAACCGAAGGAGCGATTGTACAGGAGTCGCCTATCCACGGTTCGTCGTCTTACGTGGTAGATTAGCGGAACTGCCAATCTATCCTGTATCAGACCGCATCTATCTAAAAAGAGGAATGCCTCTAGTAAAATGAAGAAGCTCAAGCGTGAACTCCCCAAGTACTCGTCGTTCGGATAGAATACCCGAAAATTGAAATGTTGGTGGAAGACATAACTCTTGCTCTTGTGACCTCGAACGAGTTTTATCACGAAATTGTCAATTCTATTGATTCGAGCCCCGTTGTATAGGACCTCGTTGGAATAGTAATGCACGACAAAAGATTCGGCTGTTCGCCAAATAACCAATAACCATAAACGGTCATCGGCCGTACGAGGGCCATGTAGCAAATTACCTTTAGTCTGGGGTCAAGCCGAATGCTGTCAAATAGTGGGTTCGCCAGAACGAAAGCTCCTCTAGCCCTGGTCAGAGCAGTATTTATATTTCTGTAGAAATATAAATACTGATCTTACCAGATACCGACGTTCTTCACTACACTTTTGCTCACTGGCTGAACGTGAAGATCAACGATGGCCATCTTGCGCCAATTCTTGCACGTATCCCTCGTAGCCCTAAACCACGGAATCCGGAACAGAATTGTCTCCGACTTCTGGACATTTATTTTCAGTTTAAAATCCTCACAATATCGATGGATCTTGTCGAAATCAAGCTACAAAAGAATTGTAATAACTTCAACCTTTCAGGCCCTTCGGTACGCATTTAGATCGTCGGCGAACGCAATTACCTTTGGAAGACTACCTATCAGATCGCTGGCGCTGGTGTTAATGCTGAAGAAAATCGCAGAATTCACCGCTCCCTGTTGAAGACCATTTTTAATTGATTATGTTGTGGTAGAAGTTCCATTGCCACTTTGAACAACAAACTTTCTACTCTTAAGCACATCATAAAGTATATAAACAATGGTTTCCTTATGCCAAGCCTGCTCAGTTTCAGGTGAAGATCCTCTAACCATACGGTTTCAAAAGCCTTTTCCAAATCAACCACAACAGCATCTGTGCATTGTTGTTTTGATTTATTATATTGGATATCAGAAACGAGTTTAGACGCAGCATTAATTGTGCCATGACCCGCCTTGAACCAGAACTGTTTATACCGAATTATTTTGTTGTCCGCAGCCCACTTAGTCAGAGCCCTATTGATGATCTTTTCGAAAACTTTGCTGATGTTTGGAAGAAGACTTATCGACCGAAGATTTGACGAGTTGGAGTTGTCCTTTCCCTTTTTCGGAAGAGCATGAACCATTAAGTCGCTGGTCCCGTTTGCTCGCCGATTATGGCATTTGCCAAGGAATCGTCATTGAACAGCGTGAAACCTTGGTTCTCAGATCGCCATGATGTGATATCATTTCGGAGGTAAAAGGGACTAAGTAGGGCTCTGTTTTCCAGGTCGTGGTTGGGGCGAATGCTAACATTCACCTTACACTTGCTGGAAAGCAGCTCTAACCGCCTCAAATTTTTCCTTCGGATCTTCAATTATGTAAAAGTCATCGTCAAAGGTGGTTTCTTCTGGAACTATTTGCGCTGTCCTGACTACTGTATCTGTTTTCTTCAGTTTTTTGGAGTCAGACACGGAAGGTCATTATCGTTTTTTTTCTGGATATCTTTGTGATTTTAGAGAACACATTAGGGTCACTGGAATTAAATGGCCGGATCTTGCGGTCCCATATTGGTTTATTGATAACCTGAAGTGCTCCTTAATCCACAGATTGACATTTTTTATTGACGACTTCAGTGTCCTACTCCAAGTCTTGTGGTTATGTAAGTCGTATGTACAAGTTTTTGAGTCTTGTCAGTAAGCCACTCTTGTACCTACGTAGTATGTCAATAGTCGAGTTTCTGTAACCGTCCATTTTGTCCCGTCCTTTGTACTGTTGTATTGTCCATTCCATCGTTCGTTTTATTGTTTCGTCCATTTGTTGGTGAAACGAGGCCAGCGCTTCTTACTGTAATTGTAAGGATGCGTTGCATTGTATTCCTTCAACTCCATGCGTTCGTACGGAATCTGCATCAGTGTATTACCGGCTCTGCAATTTTCTCAAATTTCACAAGTCAAAAACTCCAAGTTAAACAGAAAACCTCTACGTGAACCGCTTAGAAATCTGATAAGGCCTCAATAAAAACTGTTCGATATGCTTCCGGAATAGTGACGTGCATTCCAACGCAGATAAAGTTACACATTTAATACTTATCCCAAATGGAAAAAATCTATCAAACACAAAGAGAGATTATTAGGATCAAAGTTGTTAGCTTCCAAATTTTCGAAGCAAACCGTACTAAGGAAAATCCGGGTTAAGTCCAAACTAGCTAGAAAGACCTGTTACGGACATATGCCACGCAGTACATTTTTGCATGGCCAGATATTACCGCAAAAATACCACAATTAGCCAAAAGTAGTTCAAAATGTCTGGTCATCTGTAAAAAATGTGTGAAAGACTACGTATCGTCGCATCGGTTCCTATGCCAGTTTTTAAAGTCACTCCTTTTGATTGAGTGACATGACACCGCCTTTACTTGAAAGCTATATCGCCGCTATTTTTCTGCTGGCAAATCCGCTGCGTAAGACTTTCTATCTGTCCTATCTGTCCCTTTTTCCGCGAGAATGGAAAAAAGCATTTATCCAGCTTGTCTTAAAAATGGTAAATCCCCCTCCAATTGCACTTACGTCTCTTCTTTCCAAGGTCAGGAAAACACTAATCAATTTTCAGAGTAACAAAAATCTTGAAGAACGAAAGCTGCTTAATGACAGGTAGTATGGATTTCGTTGCAATAGGTCCACTGGTGATTTCATGGTTTACCTCACCGAAAAATGGAAAAAATCTTTACATCATTTGGAAAATAAACTAAGATTATTGGACTTGATATTCCAAAAGCATTTGATAGAGTTTGGCATCAAGCTTTCTTATCAAAAATATTAGTTTAGAAATTACCTTTTGAGGTGAACGATTCAAGTAGTATTGCATGGGTTGTAATCTGATAAAAATAAAAGCTGGTGTGCCCCAGGGCTCCGTTAAGTCCCTGATTTTTATAAATGATCTTTGTCAAAAACTTCTAAGCCGCTAAGCACACGTTGATGACAGAGTCCCCTAAGCTTTTCTTATTCATTTTTAGATTCTCATCCTACTTTTTCGGATGTGGCACCGTATTAAATTCTTATCTTAACAGAATTCCTTATTGGAAAATCAAAAACCGTGCAGTATTTAATGCTTTGAAACTCGAGTATATTTCCCATATTTGAGAATTAAGTACAGGAATTCTTTCTTAAGTCGCACTACACGAATGTGTAATGTTTTACTGGGTTCAATTTAAAGCCATGCGCATCCTTTAGTAATCGCTTGCTCGGGTGTTCATAGCCCATTTAAAGCACAAAAATGTAGGTAACAATATTGAATAGGGAGTTAATAAAGAAGTCGCCATTATAAAAAGGCTGAGCCCACGAGGAAATCTTAATACATTTTTAGTCTGATTAAAGTTTCAGGATCCAAATCAATGCCACACACAATCGTTTCATCAGTTGACCCCCAAAAATATGAAATAAGCTGAGTTAACGGCAATTTATGGGACCAAATACATACCTACCAGTGTGTTTATGTTAAACCTTGAATAATATGACCATAGAGAGTTAAAGGTCATGTGTGACATATAAATTTAAAAAAAAAATATGAATATTCAAATAATTGAACAAGCTCAAGGAAACAAAAATATTATAAATATAATTGCCATCCATTCTGCAATAAAATTCTAAGAAGCAGAAAGCAACAAATGGTCAGTCGTTTATCTCTAAATATGTAAATACGAGTGTAGACGGGGATATTTTTCTTTCAATCTTCTTTACGGAATTTACCATCGTTCTGTTTGGTTCTTTCCATTTCCAACCCAATTGCGCTCTTGTACTCGAGAGGAGCCCACTTGTAATCTTAGATAAATATCACATTCTACCCTTTTATGTTGCTGCTGCCAATGCTTCCATCTAGATGTACAGTAGAATCCTTGAACTTTTAACGACATTGGACTTTGCCTCTTCTGCTTTTTCTCGGGAACTGAAATTATGTATTTTTTTCTTTTCTATATATAAACCTATTTGATGGTGTGGGAGTATATCCTTTATTTATTTTTGCTATTTTGTTTTTTTGTGTTTTGTTATTTGTATCCCAGTCGTAGACTGATCTTGAAGTACTTGCGTGCTGCTTTAAAGGACCGCGCACTTCAGAGAGCAACTTTGAACCTGGAATTTAAGCCCAGCCAACCAGCCAGGCACATCCAACATTACCCTGGGTTACCTTTAATAAAAAGAATATAGTATAGCAGCAGCAGTACAACGATGGAAAAGAGTATCATAAAGAAGAATAGCGGCCATGGACACACAATGATGCTTAGTTTTAAGGCAAGTAGAGATATACTTACATAGACACATACATACATACTATACTACCTATATATACACGAGAAAGGAAGTCTAAATTGAACAAAAAATAATAATAATAAAACACAAACATTACTTAAAGAGGTCTTAGCTCAGCAGTGCGATGTAAAGTGAAGAGGATGTCAAAACGGATAAGTATCTGGGGATTGTTTGTGAACAAATATCACATCATACAAATAAATGTTATACGCTAATGACGATAGTCAGTCACAAGCACAAAACAAGACACAGAGAGATGAAGACCATTTAAGCGTTGTTATGGAGAATAACATAAATCATTATTATGTGCCTATTATATTTTTGAATACTCTTGTTGTCAATATTGATCCTTGCGCCCCGAAAACATTTTGTGATAAAAATATATATATTTTGGTTTTTCCGTTGAATTAAATAAGGAAAGTGTTGGCATCAGGCATACCCTTCTTAAGTTTAGAAGAACCATATCCTTGGGCAAAAATATTAAAGGAGTGTGTTCATATCAGAAATTAGTTTCCTTCTTCGGGTTTTCTTTTCTGACGCTAGAACTCCAGAACGCACGGACCTATTTCCATGGTTTTGCATTGGTGGAAAGGTCTCGGGCTCCGTGAGGTTTATAGCAGACAAAATTCAACAGAGAAATGATGCGAGCACCAGATGACCCGCATCAATTTCTGCAAATATACTTCATTTCTTCGATGGTGGATCAGCTGAAAGTGCGGTGCAATATATTGGGAACACAACAGTTAAAGATGAATTTTTTAACAGTTGCAAGGATTTTGTCACGCTAATTACGCTGTGGTTAAAAGTTTAAAACAGCATTGGAACGAATAACATCGGATACGCACAAATTTGTCATAAGAGCAGATCGTACCCCAAAAGGTGAACATGTGCGAAGATTCAATGCACCCACCGTTGATGATGTAGGTGCAATTATTGTTGGCGATTCAACTAAATCACAAGACATTGTCGTTCAGCAAAGAAGCAATATCATGTAACGTATAAACGAGACACATCGTTGTACGATGCGTTACAATATCCAATAATTGTTTACTTCACTGAAGCTAATCCTGCACAACGAGCTAAGACACCACCATCGCCTACATTGACTATAGCTTCTTTGCAATGTGTAAGGCAGATCCATTCGCAGCGACGCTGATGTACGTTGAAATGCCCAAGTATTACACTTGGAATCAATCAGCAAAGATATTCCAATGTCGCAAACAAGTAACACCAGTTCCAGATTGGCCACAGGTGTTTCCATTGCATGTACACTGTTCATCCTAGAAATGATGAATGTTTTTATTTGCGAAAAGCATGTCAACTATTGTGTTTTCTGGAAAACCTATAAGCCTATCATCATTAATTCTCAAAACTCTGGAGCGATTGATTGATATCCATGTACGTAATAGCATTAATAAGAGACTATCGATGCCTCAGCATGCTTACTGTAAAGCGAAATCGGTAGAATATTCACTCTGTGAGTTGATTAATCTAATGCTAAAAAGCAGGATCATCAACTCTAAGATGGCGGATTTTTGTACGAAAAGGTCTGTCGATAGAGGCACTCTGCAAGGTGGTGTTCTGTCCCCTCTCCTGTGGAACATAGTAGTTAATGAACTACTAATATCCCTTGAAAGGGAAGGCTACAGAGTGGTTGCACATGCCGTTGATGTTTTTATCGCCGTCACAGGAGAACATCCTAATACACTGAGAGACCTCCTCCAGAACGCACTCAATATGATCACTAGATGGGCTGATCACTTCGGACTTAGTATTAATCCTCAAAAAACAGACCTCGTCCTTTTTACACGGAAATACAAGTTCCCAGTAATTATACCTCCTTCAATAAAAGGTGTACCACTAATTTTTACCAATGAAGCCAAATATCTTGGTCTGATATTGGACAAACAATTAAGTTGGAAATCTAATATTCAGGAATTAGTTAAAAAAGCTACAGCAGCTCTTTTCCTTTGCAAGAAAGCTATAGAAAGCAAATGGGGGTTTCAAACTCGCATAACCTATTGGCTGTACACATTGGTCATCCGACCAATACTTATGTACGGGATGGTGGACTGCACTGGAGAAAGTCACATGCTACGACAAACTTAGCAAAGTCCAAGGCACTGCATGTCTCTGCATAAACGGGGCATTGAGAACCACACCCTCAGCAGCTTTAAACATTTTCCCCCATCTGACACCCCTCGACAGCAAACAAGTGGCAGCGAGTACAGCTATAAGACTCAACCCCTCATCTAAATGGACCAACAACAATATGGGCCACTCCATCATTTCGGACCTTTCTGCTTCTATACCAAAGTACATAGAACCTCTCTGGCTCTATACATAGACTACACTATTCCTAAACCCCAATTTGGAAAAAAAACTTCCAGGTATCCATTCCATTCAGAGATAAATGGGAAGACAAAAAACTCCTGGATAACAAAAGCATTAATTTGTATACAGTTGGATCCAAGACAAATGAGAGAGTTAATAGTGGTGTGTACTCAGAAAAGCTTAATCTAGGTATCACATTCCGCCTCATTGTAGCATCTTTCAAGCGGAAATTTTAGCGATCAAAGGGGTTCTCTTCTGGCTAAGAGAAAACGTGATATCAACTTCTGATATCCGCATCTTCTGTGACAGTCAGGCTGCTATTAAATCTCTTGACGGTGTCTCAACCAAATCCCAAACGGTCCTCGATTGTCGATCTTCTACTATGGAGGTGGTGCAGAAATTTAACATTTACCTCTGTTGGGTGCCGGGCCACAGAGACATCACAGAAAATTGTAGAGTCGATGTACTCGCTAAAAATGGAACAGTCAGACCTATTTCACCTGAAAGGGAGAAGATAGGTATACCGATAGCTACATGTAAACTTCTGCTAAAAGAAACTGCTTTTGCGGTAGCAAACTCTAGGTAGCCCAATTTACTAACATGCGCAGCCACAAAAAACATATGGCCTTCACTGGACCTAAAGCGTTCTAAAGACTTGTTATTTCAAAACAGACTTCATATTAGCTCCCTAATAGCTGTCCTTAGGGGACACTGTCTTATATGAAGACACGCAAAACGACTTCTGCAGGAGCTGAAAGAAAGAAGAGGAAACAATCTCTCACCTCCTCTGCACTTGCCCTGCTCTTTCACTAAGACCCAAACTTCATCTGGGAGGCTACTCTCTTGATAATCCCAGTGAACTAGCTAAAAAGGATATCAAATATTTTCTTCGCTTTATAAAAAACTCAGAATGGTTTGACTAGTAGGAAGTAAATCACTAGATTCATGTGATATCGCAATGATACTTTAGCATCATATAGAATTCCGGCAACTTTTCTAGATGGCGATTAAGTTGCCACTCAATTCAAACACAATTGATACTCCAACACACAATATTTCCCTATCCAGTGCATTGGGAAAATTGTTGATGCAATGCAAGGTCATTGTTTGGGATGAGTGCACAATGCCACATAAGAAATCACTTGAAGCACTTAACTTTAAACTGAAGGATTTTCGACGAATTAACAACATTTTTGGCGGCTTGATGATATTGTTGGCAAGCGATTTCAGGCAGACGTTACCAGTAATTCCCCGTGAAGCATAACGTAGAAATCACCAACTACTAATATGAGAGTTCAATTTCAAAATGATCAAAGTGCTGCACAATTTTTCAAACAATTGTTAGCGGTTGATACTGGAAAAGTGCCAGTTGAAGCGACAATTGGATTAATTACTGTTACCAACGATTAGTTCTTTTTGATAATGGTTTACCAAACATTAGTGAAAATTACCAGAATTATGCTTGGTAAAGTCAACGAGCAATTCTCGCCGCATAGAATAATGATGTGCAAGCACTGAATTTTACCATTCAATCAAAAATCGCTTGCTATTTGTTGACATACAAATCCTTTGATTCCATAACAAATCCTGATGATGTATTTAATTATCCAACGGAGTTTTTGAACTCTCCGGAGTAACAAGGATTTCCAACACATAACTTACAACTCAAAGTTAGTTCAGTCACTTATGAAACTAAAAACATTGTTTCCATTTTAAGTTATTAAGTTCGAATAATATTGATAAACACAATTGTGATCAGTTTACAAAAATAAATACCTTACCATAAGCTCAGACCTATGGTAAATGTTAACCTCTTTTTAAATTTCTCATACTACATTTCTATTTTTCATTAGTAGCAAGTATTAAGTTTCGTTGCTTGATCTTAAGCTCTCCGTTATTTCGTTTAGGTTACTAGTTTTTGTTTGTATGATTTGTGTAAATAAATTATGTGGAACAATTTTCTTGTTGAGTCATTTAATGACGATAACTTATCAGTTGGCTGCCAGGCTTATGCCAGGCCGTGATATGCACCAAAAATCCCTCGACAATTAGACAAGCTTACGACAAAGTCAGACTAATCGCTAAAATATAATCAATTTCTGTAACAGTAGCTTGTAAATAACTGCCGACAAGAATTAATGGTTCTTAACTCACATCATAACATAAGACTTTGTTGGGTACCAAGTCATTGCTATGTATGTGCCTGGAAACATGAAATCTGGTGAGCTTGCGAGGACAGGAACACCTCTGGGCCAATTCCATACAGACACTCCATATTGTGTACTTAAGCAGATCATTGGCAACAACATACTTCAAAAAACCAATGAACAATAAGAAAGCCTCGAAAGCCAGGAAAAATATGGCTCAAATTCGACAAAAATAGTTCTCGTTCGATTATGCATCTAGACAAAAAAATTCTTTCGATTATTTGTGAGCATTATATCATCAGTCTACACCCTGTTGGATTACCATAAAGAGAAAAGAGGCTGTGAAGATACCCACACTGATAACTTCTCAAACCGCCTGCCGATTTTTCTTGCTTAAAAATTGTATAGGTTTTCTTGTTTTGTTAAAAGCTGTCTCCAATATATTTAATTTAATTAAAAATCTCGTTAAACTAATTTTTACCATTTTACCATTTGTAGCATTTTTTAAAAGTTTTTATTTCTTAGCTCACAAATACAAATTGGATGATCAATTAATTAATTTGAAGTCAATGTCTTCAATTATTCACGAGATATCGAAAACCGAACTTCGAGTTTTACCAAATTTGTGTACTATTTTTTGTAGATTTTAATTTTTCATGAAAAAACTAAAATTTTCACCTTTTTTTAATTGCTTTTATAAAAAAAACAAGCAATTTTTTTGGAAGTCCTTTCTGCACTTTTCTGCATTATTATCTGAATAACAAAATTAATTTGAAGTCAATATCTCTACTGGTTCGTATGCTATGGATAAACGTTGAGAAATGCTAACATTTTCGATGACAAATCGGACCGATTACAATAACTTCCTATGTGAAGTTAAAAGGCGGCTTAGCACCGATGACATGCACACAGGCTCCAACGACGAGGACGGAGATACAGCTACTTCTTAGCCAAGTACTATGTCACAATAGAAATAAACTCATAGGGAGACATTTCTTCAATAATCTTGAAGAACTGGTAGGCATTTCAGGAAAACCGCCTAAGTATAGTGCTTTATAAAAGACTCTAAATGGCTAGAACAAGGGAATCCATGATATCATAGGTTTTCATGTTCTTTTTTCAGGGAAGTTCAATATTTTCGATTATAACAATGGATCTACATGGATCTAAGTGCAGCGATAACGTCATCACACGCCAGCCTATTTACCTTCCTTAACCAATTGGCATTGTCAGTATCAAGACAGACAATAATATGAATAACAATCGATCTCATTGCCAATGGCTAAGTTTATCACCATTATGTATCTACTTACTTATTCTCCAACTGCAGTATATTTATCGAGCTGTGATGAACCCAAAAATCACTTAATTTGAAATTTGTATTTCCAAATGCGAAATTCATATAGAAGAGAGATTAGCACAACCCCAGAAGTTATTTAAAAGTGTTTTATATTTTTTTTATTTTCGTTTTATTTTTCAAATCATTGAATTTTATACGTTTTTTTTTAAATTTTAATACTTAATATTCTTATCATAACCTTCAGACACAAAAGAAAGAAAAAAAAAGCTTACACAGAAAAAAAGAAGATGAAAATAAAAAACAAGTTTTACAAAATGGAATTTCAATCTTCTTACAATAATCCTTCTTCGTGTGACTTCAACATGTACCATCGAAAATACGAACACAAATCCATGTCCTTGAATGGATGAAAAAAAAAAGAATTTTTCCCTTCGTCTCAGAGGACTTTCAATCAAATGCATCCAAGTGTGATAACTTAAGCACATACGGTGTGCTTATTTACCCACCCAAACGCAAATAGATCGTATACCACCTTGCAGAAAATCCCTGACACATTTTTCGACTCCATTTCTGTAAATTCCAACTCAGAGACTAAGAGCCAGTCAAGCCAATACGTAACAGGAGCAACAGCAGCTTGGTGCAAGAAAAACATGATGGGTGAGAAAAAAAAAGCGTTAAAAATCACCCAAAAATCACACACTCCAATCCGAACAAACAATTTTTCTCTGGCTAAACACTCGTCATTCACCTACTAATCGACCCTTAGTTGCTCCGTGAGGAATTCGAAGTCGCATCTTCCACATTGTATACCAAAGCCACATTCTACACTGAACAGTGCCAACTGCCAACTCATGAGTGTATGCATAGCCTTCAAATTTTAACTGCCATTACCTTCCTCCCGCAATCACCTTGTTGAGAGTTGAGAATCGGATTGGAACTGCGCTCACAGGTGAACCAATATTATGGGGGTACTCTGTTGAATCAATAAGACAAATATAATGCTCCCAGTCGTTCCTCCTTGGTAAGCCCTTCTATCTACCCGCCATCCCATGGTATTAGCCCCAACCTCGAAACCCATGCTTCATAACCATAATTCTCTTGAGAGCCTTACAGTCAAGAAGGGAGATTACGGATTCGCACACCGGAATCGAGCTTCAATGAACCTCCAACCAAGAAGTACCTTCGCAGTGGAAGTGAACTAAGATGTATCAGGATAGGATCAGGAATGTTGGGTTAACCTTTTCAAAACAACATTTGTTGGAATTAGAAATCTATATAAGGTGTTGTCTGCTGGTGGTACTGGTGGTGGTGTAAGTTGGCATAATATTACCTAGACCTAAACCTATACATATCCGGAATTCGAAACGAACGCATTGAAAACACAAAAATATTTGTTCCCAATATAAAGAGAGAATTTGAAATGAGTTTATTTGGTGGGTGGATATTGAATATATACGAATACGAGTAGGTTTATCTTTGAATTCAAATTAAAAAAGCATCGACAAAAGACCATCAACCATCAGAAGGCCTTTACCCTAAACTTGGTTCGATTGGGTTGGGTTGACTTGATTTGGGTTTAGGTACGACGAGTTTAGCTTGTTGCTGAAGTATCCTTTTATAATTTTTGGGCGTTATGTTGTATTTACGTTGGGCCAAAATGAAAGCAAATTATTTTGAATTTGTCATAAAAATGTACATAAGGATAACACCGCTTGTGATTCTAGAAAAATCTTGCGTTCAAAACTATCATTACTTGGCGGAAAGTCACTTTTCAAACTTTATATTTACGAAAAATATATATAATATAATATTCTTATTTTAAATGTCAAGTGTTTTTTTTTTCTTTTTTGGCACTATTGTATATATGTAGGTAATAAAAAAAAACAAAGAAATGAGGTGAGAATTTAATTTTCAGTTTATGTTATTCATAGACAATTTAAACCCATTTTAAAACGATAATCTAAAGTCTAAAAATAAACAGAAGGAACCTATGTTTAAGCTGTTTCGAAATCTATTAAACATCAAAAATAAACAAACCGATTGAGTAAATTAAGTTTTCGGGATATTTTACAAACATTTAAAAACAAAAATGTATGTACATACATATGTACATAGATTTAGACGATTTGCATGAAAGGTATTGATTCGAGAAAAAAGTTTATGATCGACCTAATAAATATTATAGATCGAAATTTAATGAAATGTTTGCTAAATTCTGCGTGTTTCCAAGTCTTAAAACCACCAACCCGACTTCTTAAAATTTATCAACTAACAGCAAACAAAATAGTTGTTTCAAAGATTTTGGTTCTCCAGCTAACGCAATTTATTTTGTTAACCATTACAAGCTATTTTGTATAGGTTTAAGTGCCATTTTTCAAAATTGTAGCAGAATATGCCTTAAACCTGTTTCTATCTGAACGGAGCTGGCAAATTCTTTAATAATAGCAGCTGTGTCTAACCTCTATGTTAAATTTAGACTCCAGTTTAATTAGACTCTGGTTTCAAATATGACTATGAATATTCCCGTATTGTTCTGTGGTTTGTTTACATGCCGAAATGTTTAAAAATATTGAATTTAAGAGACATCACGTAACTTTCATTATTAATTCGATTCTTGTTCTTGAAAAATAGAGAAAAGAACGCGACAGAGGCAAACAGGGGTGCAGTTTTTGTTTAAAAATATTCGTGTGTAACAATTCAACAAGTGAAAAAAGTTAAGTTAAAATTTTTATTTTTTATTTACGGTGTTTTGATATTTAAATGTGTCATAAGTGGCCGTGAGATCGCTTCAAAAACGAGTACAACAAGGTCATTTTCTGTTTTTCAATTTTTCATTTTTAGCCATAAGAAACATCATCATCATCCCGTGTTAATGATAATACTTAGCTTCATACAAAAAGTTAAAAACCTTTTATCTTCTACCTCAGCATTGGAAATTAAAAATACTAAAAATTTCAATAGTTTTCCTTTCTTTACCGAAAAATACAGACATTTATTGTTCTGATTTAGCGTGTTTGTGTTTTGTGCACAATTTCTATCACCGTAGCAAATTTATTAGAAATTTTAGAAATTGATTCGGAAATTAATTTTGTACCATTTCTGTTTTTATATTCTGATATTTGGGGTCGGAGGGTTCAACCACCAAAACCCCTACCCCCTGCACTTGATATAATATTCGCTTTATACTTAAACCCAATGACTACAATTACCTTTTTTCTTAAGTTGATATGTTATAAACCGGACCAAAACTAGTTTCTATTAAAATGGAAGCAATGACGTTACGCCAACGGCATTGTGACGAACTCATAAAAACAATTATTCAATTAACTGTTTTTCTTATAAACCAAAAGAACTGACGAAAAATATTTGTCAACTTGAATATTTTTCGAACATTAAATGTCTTTACTCAGGGTGGTGATACAGTCCTGTGATAACGAGGGCCTCACTCAACAAACGTCTCTATATAGCTCGGTCCCTAGATGTCTCCAGCTGTACCCTCCAAGTTCGTTGAGGCCACAATTGGAAACTGTACGCACAACCTGCGATCTTCGCCTATTGCACTGTCCTGTAGGCGTGGATTCCAAGACGGAACGTAGAATTAGTTTCCATAAGCTCTACATGAACCACCATCTCAGTCGTTGGACTTTCATTCTTCTGACAAACTCTACGTCACTGTAAATCTCATGCTTTAGGTGCTTTTATCCTCTTTTGTCATAGTTCAAGCCATGTCCATGACGGGGATGATGAGGGTCTTATATATCAACATTTTTGTTGCTTAAAAGAGAAGGCTTTACTACTCAATTGCTTTCTTAGCCTAAGGAAACAGCTGATCTATGCACTTGTTTTGTTGAATGTGTTCGAAGTGGAGCCTAGTTAGACAAAATCCTTAACTTCTTCCAAGTACGTCTGTCGATGGTGACGATTAGACCAAGACGACGCGTGGTCGGTGTTGTAGGTTTTTTCTTAATGACATTTTTGCTTTCGAATCTGCCAAGTTTTCCGGTTGTATGGCTGCATTTGTCTTACGTCATTCCATATCAAACCAGGGATCGCCGTTTGAAACCCAGCACATAAGAGTCAGCTTTTCTGATTACATCTTGCCAATGTTGTCTCCGGATCTGGATATATTGTGTTGGCGGTAGAAAACTTTGATAGATGTTACTTATGACTCCGTCGGAAAAGGATTTGGCGATCTCTTGAAATTATACTCGTCCCATATTGTATCTTCTCCCAGCATTTCCTTATTCTGCCTTGGGTCTGAAAAGTTGAAGTGCTACCTTGGGTAACACGAGGTAGTGGTAGGAGTGGTGAGTGGTAGTTAGCTCCTCGAAAAGTAGCTACATGATGCTGGAAGCGTTTTCGACGATTGCAATATTGTCAATCTGGTTGCCGGTAGGTTGATCTGGAGAACTCCAGGTTTCTTTGTGGACGTTGAGGTGTGGAAGATGCGTGCTTGCAACCATGACGTTTCGCCCCGCAGCAAAATCGATGAGCCTGCATTCATTATGGGAAGTGTTGTCGTGTAGGCTGTATCCCCGACTATTCCACCAAAGAAGTCTTCCTTTTCTAGCTTGGCATTAAAAAACGGATTGGACAATTTAAATATAGTAGCTAGGACACTACTCATATGCTTTGTTCATTAGCTCGAAAACCGTATTCTTGGTATTGTGAATCTTCTCTTCTGTGGGGCGTTTGCGCGTATTATGCTATTGTTAGCCTTGACGCGGAAGGTCATAAGGCAATCGTTGATATACCTATATCTCAAGAGTTATTGCCTTAGTCTGTCTCTAATCACAAAGCCGCATCCAAATACGCTTTATTGGTTTTCTCGGTTGTAGTTTTTTTTTGTCTTCCATCTAATCGTTTTTCCATCTAATCGTTTTTCCTGGATGGAAGTGATATCTGCTTTATAGTCTAGGGCCTCTGCTGTTTCTTCCCTCCGTATCCAAGTCTTGTTGAAAGCTGTTTTTTCTGTACACAGTCAGAAAGTCTAACCGCCATACGACCTCCAACCTGATGGAACCAGGCCTCATTTGAACTTTAACTTCGGGAGCCGGCATGCATAGCCTCTCCTTTTATGCCTGAGCTCAAAATATGTCTTCGTAGCCCTATAAGGTGTTCACTAAGTAGTTCAATTTAACCGGAACTGAAACTGGGTGCTTCAATGGAAGCCCCTCTGCCACCCCTCCCTCTCTTTCATTTGACAACAATTTTTGACTGTGGTTGAAACCCAATCTCCAGTTCAGGTACTAGGAGAGTAGTAGTAAGTAGCCAGGGTTGGTTTTTTTGAGAAAAAAACCTGTGGACGTTTGTGTCTTTCTGAGTGCATATGGTTACCATTTGAACATCAATAATAATCACAAATGATCTTACCTCCAAAGTAATTGTATGCATTAAAGAGTAACGGCAAACAATTCAAAAATTCGAAGAAAACAACAACTAAAAGTTGTAAAACATGTATGTTCACTCGAATATCTTGGCAAAAATTAAATAAACTTCCTTTGAACTAATTGTATTTAACAAAAAAAATATTGTTTATTAAATTTCTTTAAATTTTTTGAAAAATTCAACTAAGTTTGTTTTATAAAAAATAAGAATCTACACAAAATGCTATCTTGGTAAAAACTGATGTTCGATTCGAATGTCCCAAACACGAGTTACGAGTATAAGTATTGATTTAAAAATGATTTCATTCTATGCAGATTCTCGTTTTTATAATGTGAAATAAGTTTTTTAGAAAAATTCAATATTCATTTTAAATTTTAAGAATTTACTAATTTTTTTATCAAAACACAAAAACCAACAACAACAAAAACTGAACTTAAGTAAGATATTGACATAAACAATATGCTGATTGATATAAATATTTTGTTAAACTTTTAGAAGAATCGACAGATAGGGTACAGACACTGGAAGCTATCAGTATGGATCGCATCACAGCTTCTTTTGTATTTAAAAGAATCATAGTTTCTACTACCTGCATAATTGTGATTTTCTTAAATGGCGTCCCGATTTGACTTGAAATTTTAATTGTAACGAAAATAATAAAAGTGGAAGCTGTGAATAAGTGCAACTCCGACAAAAATATTATAAATAAATTAGATGGCACTCCCAAAGAACCAGTGACTTACAACTCTCACACATTCCTGCGTACGAGTAATTTCAGGGATGGAGGGCCTACAGTTTATATGCCGAATCGGAACGACTTACATATTCAAGAAAGAACTTTTCATGACTAGAATGAGTCTTGGATGATTTGTCAAGAGGCAGTATTAATGAAAACAATACTTTAGTGGGCACAGTATAGGATTTGACTCAAGACCTCTAGCATGATAGTCTTACGCCACAGGTACTGGCGAAAATATACACTGTCAGATTAAAAACTGTACGTCTAAGAAACACCTTATTGCGTAGAAACGAACAGGCTGTCAATCTGACAACTGACTGAAGACTGGCTCATTTTATACACTGTGCTTGTTCAAGATGTATCAATTAATCTTTAACTACGCAACTGCTTTATAATGCATCCTAAATTCGTATAGCCGATTGTGTTTTGTGCAAAAATAATTTATTAAATATAATATATAACAATAAATTTGAAATAAATGTTTTTTGGCAATTGTTGTGTTGAACGAAAGTTCATGAAATCATATACAAGTCTAACGAACTAGAAATACATAATTATTTAGGGGACACACTTTATATTTTATTTGCTCTGCAAATTAAATGCATAATCAAAGCTTCAACTTCTAGTACCTACCTATACGTCGTTTAATACAAATTCATGAATAACCACGCTGCAATATAGCACGTCACAAACCGCGGCAATTTGTCTATTGCTCAGTTTTTCATTAAGGCAATGGTTGCGAGGCCAAATAGCTCAAATGTTATTTTTCACTGCAATCTACAATCTGAGTTAGGCCGCAGCACATCGGCTGCATATACAAATAGGTTCATAGTTGAGGCCACTTTGCTGTCGCCACCATTGCAATTATGCGCCTGCTTTGATGTACTATATATACAGTGACCATCACTCAATATTCGGTGGTTTTTGTTTTCAATTTTCTTATATGTATGTTATACCAACTTTATTTTAATACTCGCTTGATACTCTATAGCTTAGCTACAGTGACAACTGACGATGCTGCCGATGTGCTGCGTGCATGAGTGTTTGGACATCATTTGAATCCGGCTAATGTGATACTAATGTGACCCGGTTATTATGTTTTCGCATTGGTGTCCACTATACCCACTATACCCACTGCGAACCACTCACCCAGTATCGGCGCGGGTGCAGTCGTTGCTTGAAACCGAAGCCACTGAAAGTCGTTAAGGCCATTAGGCACACGCCAAACTGAATATCCTCGTGGAAAATAACCTGCGAATGAGATGTACATATAGAGTTTGGTCTAAATTCTAAAATAGGCTTTATGTCAATCAATCGGATAGGGTCACAACACATACATATATGACAATATACACACACATCCATATCACGCCTGTATTTATTTCTATAATTTAATTTTGGTAGTTTGTTCGTTTGTGGTTTATTGAACGAGTGTTGTTGTTTTCATCGGTGGTACACTGTACAATGACTCAATACACTTTTGAAGAAAATAATCGAAGAGAAATATAAGTTTTAAAATTACTAAATATACCGAGAAATCAAAAAAGCGGAAAGTTCTTTTTAGACATTTGTTTAAATAATATAATTTATTGATCCATCTCCATAGCAGAGTTAAAAGCAAAATTATGGAGCCTTATAGTCTGTTTTTGGTTCGAAGTAAAAAACGCAAAAGTCAAAGCTTAAAAAAATCTAACCCTAAATATTAACCCATCAACATTAACTCAAATTTGGAACAATATTCAGGCCCTTATTTTCGTTAAACTATTAAGGTAATTGGTAAAACAACAAGGACAGTTTCAGACTCGAATTGAATTTGAATTAAAAATCAACGCCATGATATGACCGTATATTTTACCCCATGATGTCTTATTTATCAAATACAGCCAAATCACGCCTTTGCCATCTACTCAACAATATGTTTTTAAACGGAATCCAAACTAACAGAAAACGGCAACGATATTACATAGTATACTAAATCTAAACAAAACTAACAATACATTGAAAGATACTGTCCTATATCTTTGCTACCATACTTCAGCAACGTTTTTGAAGTATAATAACTAAGAGACTACTGTGCTACATAGAACAAAATAAGAGTACAATGGGTACCTTATTACACATAGATATTTTATTAAGCTTATAAGAATCATCAATCACTTTTTAACAAATCGAAGATTCCGTACAAGCTCAACACTGAGTTTTCAACACTTTGGAACATTTGATTATGGAATCCCTCAAGGATCTCCATTATTGATAATAATGTTCCTTTAAGACAATCAGTTAGATCACTAATAGCGAACAAATTGTTGAACAGGGAAACTATGCTGATAATCTCATCATTTTTACAAAAGTTAAAAACATTCACTTTGCCCAAGAATCTTTAATAAGAATTTTGTTGGACAAAATAACAGACAGGTAAAGACATCGGGTGCAAAGATGCAACGGACAAAAGCCACCAAATTCATCTCTGCGGTTTTAAGAATCAATTACAAAGCACACAGTCTACACCATCCCCTAACTGCAATTCGACAGAAACTTCCAGATGTCTATACCTCACAGATCTTTCAGGGAGAATAGGGTATTCCTGGAAGACGAGTCAATCCATATTTATACAGATGGTCCATAAACAAAAGAACTGGTTGGTGGATGTGTGTACTTTGAACGATTGAAATTAAATCTCGCATTCCACCTTCCCAATCATTGTAGCGTGTTTCAGTCGGAACTATTGGCGATAAAAGAAGTCTTGTCCTGGCTTACAGAAAACATGATATCAACATCTGATATCCGTATTTTCTCAGATAGCCATGCCGCTATAAAATCTCTGGACTCTGTCTCTACAAACTTTATAACAGTCCAAACCTGTAACCTTCTCTGTACATACCCTGTTCTAGCTCAAAAACGCACGAATAAACTAAGAGAATTCTTCCATAACGATCTAAATCATATCAGCATATAATCAGCATCTCACTTTTTATAAGGAATTCAAACTGGTTCCATTGAACTTAGTAGCAAGCCTCAAGATTCATGTGGTATCACAATGGGCCTTTAAACTGGCTTAAGTGTGCCCGTTTTCATCATGGACAGCCACTTTAACCTTACCTTACCTAACCTATCTCTGCGGCAAAATCAGCTGCAAATAATTTATATTATAGATCTTGGTAACAATATACTAAAAAGCATCAATGCATTCAATATTCTTAACAACAACTATCGCTGGTCTACGCAGATTGCACAATTAAACACAGCTCTCATATAAAATATAAATATAATAAAATGCTTCTGTAAAAGAAAAAACAGGATTCATCCCAACTCAACCTTAAACGTTGTAGGTACTTATAATGATTTTAGCAGAAATCGATTACTTTAATGTAAATTCCAGTATACCAACGACGACGGTGCGACGGCTCAGTACATAATAACAAAATTGCCTATGCGGTAATTGATTCAAAGTTCAATATTGTACATACAAACAGCATTTATGAACACAACAACATCTTTACTGCCAAATCAGCAGCTATCAAAGATAATATTATACGCAGAAAAAACGGAAGGCAATATCTGCGTTTTCTCTGACAGTCTCGCATCTCTAAACGTAATACTTAACATCAACTGCAACCTCATTCCAATCGTCAGAATACGTAAAAAAATTTGCCAATTTAGTTCTAAAATTAAACTAGCATGTTACCATCAAAAGTAACGAAGCGGTAGATACTGCTGCAAAGTTGTTCAATCCGTACGACTACTAAAAAAAATAAAAAAGTCATAAATGGAAAAATACTTAAGCAGTTACAAAAGTATCGATAATTACTACATAAATACCAGTATCTGTAACTTGGCCCGAAACAAGAGCAATTGTCAGACTAAGGCTTGGCCATACAAACCTCACACATAAACACACACTTGATAAAAATTCAAAGAACAAAAATAAAAATTTTTAACAAAATTTAAAATTATTCAAAACTATCTGACCCGGCAGACTTCGTACTGCCTCAATGGATGAATAAAAGACCTGAACTATTTTCGACACATCATGTTGCTTACTTAAAAAAAACAGAGT
The DNA here is from genome assembly GCF_945859685.1 of Eupeodes corollae. Lineage (NCBI taxonomy): Eukaryota > Metazoa > Arthropoda > Insecta > Diptera > Syrphidae > Eupeodes > Eupeodes corollae. The sequence continues at coordinate 135,475,459 of NC_079147.1, forward strand.
TTTCCTGAAATAGTGGCTATTTATAAGGTTTAAATTTTTATTAACAGACACACACTGTTAGGATACAGTTTGTTAATCAATTTAAAGCTTTCCGTAAACTATTTTTTTTGTTTTGTTTTGTGGTGCGTAAATAAACAAAGAAGACGGTTTTCCGAGACACTTACACAAGACGTATAATTCTCCATGCGCGAAACAGGGAAACTCCAAGTTGATTCCGAAAACTTCTAAAAACTTTCCTTGCGATTTATTTACTGTCATCGCAAAGGCCAGACGTACTGGAAATTGTAAGCGTTTAAAATCGATTGGTAAATCCGTTGGAATCATCGGTATTCGCGGGATCAAGACATCCTCTTCTTTGTATTTTCCTTTTATGATTGTTGCCTCAATGACGTTATATATCAGCTTTTTCACAGCCAGTCTTGTTTCATTGCATAGTCGAGGTTGATTAATGTTACGTAGCATGATGGCAACTAATGCTACTTTTAACTGCAATTTGTGAGGGGGTAATCCAGGTAGTTTCAGTGAATTTAAAAACTCCGTGAGATAGTTGACTAAGTCATGCTGGTTCATAACGGTGTCGGTGTTGAAGGAAACAAACTGTCCTGGAAGGTTCTGAATGGTCGCATTGAGATCCTCGACATCTTTATTTTTCTTTTATTTATGGTTATTGAACTTTTGCGCTATATCTGGGAAAATACGCTGAGTAAGCTCCTTGTAAGTAATGTGATCAATCCGGTCGAGGTGTCCAGTTCAACTTTATTATTTCCAAAATCTAACAACTGCTTCGCAAACATATTTGCAGTTTCATCATGTTGCAAAAATACTCGCATGTTAGTTGTTAATTGAAGTGTCTGTCTTTACGTAGTGCCACAAATTAGTTCATCACCAACAGTTGATCGAGGAATAACTGGAAGAGTCGGACGAAAATCACCTGATAACAGAATCATGGCCCAACCAAAAATATTTTATTTGCCGCGAAGATCTTTCAATGTTCTTTCCAGTGCCTCCAGTGCGCTCTAATGGGCCATTGCGCATTCATCCCAAGAAATTTATTTGCATACCTGCAGAATCTAGGCCATTGCGCTATTTTTGGCTATGTTGTAAATTGGTGTTTCGGTTATTCTGCCTTTTATGGTAATTAAACGCAGAATGCGCAGTTCCTCCGACCTCTAGCAGAGTCGCAGCTATTCCAGATGAAGCCAACGCTAGAGCAACATTATTTTCTGATCCTCGCCAAAAGCCGGTTTCTCCGGGAGCACCAAGGAAATATTAGATCCTTCAAAGCGCACACGAAGACTATTTTCATAGATATATTTGAATTTGCATTAATAAATTGCAAATTGACTCTTTGACGTTAGGAACACACCTAAATTGCTTAGACAACAGTGAGTGATTATAATTTAATATGAACTTTATTGAATAGCAAAAAAGTTCAAATTGACTCTAGAAATTGGATGTTTTTAGGGTTTTCGCGGAAATTTTTCGATTTTTTCTCGCCTTTAAAACCTTCTCTAGACCTCCACGTGCTCTTCTAAGAAATTTCATCGCGCTTCTTTCATGCTTAGCGACGAAGCTCATTTTTGGCTCAATGGGTACGTAAGTAAGCAGATTTGTCGATTTTGGAGTGAATATCAGCCAAAAGCATTGTAAGAGCTACCAATGCATCCAAAAAAAATCACAGTTTGGTGGGGTTTATGATGGGCTAATGGCATCCTTGGACCGTACTTCTTCAAAGATGATGCGAATCGTAACTAACTGTGAATAGTGAGCACTACAGTGAGTTGATATCCAACTTTTGTTTGCCCAAAATGCAATTCAAGAGTTTGATTTGTATGATATGTGGATTCAACAAGAAGGTGCCATATGCCCCGCAGCACGCGCAACAATTTACTTATTGAGAGGTGAGTTCGGTGAACATTTTATTTCACGTTCGGGCCCGGTCAATTCGCCACATAGATCATGCGATTTAAGGCCTTTAGACTATTTTTTCGCATGTCTATATAACTAGCCCGCTTCAATTGACGCATTGGAAGACAATATTGAAGCATTTGTTTTTGAGATACTGGCCGAAATGTTGGAAAGAGTATGGCAAAATTGCACTTAGCGGATGGACCATTTGAGGTGCAGTCAAGGTCAACATTTGCATGAATTTTCAAACATTAAACTATATGGACTGTACTATCGATTCAAATAAATATTTCATGCATTTTTCTAAATCGTATGTTTTTTTTTGAAAAATTTTCCCTTTTTGAAATCAATATTTAGTTGGGAGATCCAAATATAAATATGGTCAAATTTAAAATTATTAAATTAAAAAAAAAAAAAAACAAAAAAAAATATTAGTAAAAAAACTGTAAAAGTATTTGTCACAGCGAATATTATGTTAACGAAAAATGATGTCACGTCCAAAATACTGTTATACAATGAGGAAACACGTTTTTAAAATCAAGTGTAATGTTTGAAAATTAACAAATTAACAGCTTTTCTTACAAACAATCAAAACCTAACAACATTTTTTTTAAAAATGGTAAAAACTGAAATATAGAAGTATTTATTTATAATTCACTAGTTTTTTTACCCGCATTACATAATTTTTTTGGATAGTATAGTATGAAAAATCCTGAGCTGCACCTGCAACCTTCAGCGGTTGCCCCTGGGCTTTATTTATTGTTATTGCAAATGCTGCTTTCAGCGGAAACTGCACTCTTTTAAACTGAAACTGCAAATCGGTTGGAATAATCGGAATGCGGGAAATTAAGACATTTTTTTCTTCTGTTTTTCCAGTCATGATTATAGCTTTTATAATATTTCGTCCTAGGTGAGTAATCTGAGTGAGTCAAGATTTCTCATTAACAGGACTGGAACGCCAACCTTCAATCTGAGCTTATGAGAAGGCACCCCTGATAATTCCAAAGAATTAAGAAACTCTATGGGATATTTTACCGCGTTTGACCCCGGTTTAAAATTATTATTTGTGCAACTTGGTGGGAGCCACAGTTTGCGTCTAACGTTAGAAGCTCGCGTTAGTAGACATGTACGATAAGTTTAACATATTCGACAAGTTATTTTATAAGGGTCGGGAATGCGTTGTTTTCCCGTAATACCAATTTTATCCAAATATTATTTAAATCTTTTGTAATTTAGGAGTGAAAGCGATCAAATTCCCCGGAAAGTAATTTTTCCCATGGGAATGCCTTGTTTTCCCGAGGTCAAAAGTAACTCATGTCCTTTCTTAAGTCTTAAACTATCTCATTATTGAATTTCATTTACATCTGTTCAGTAGTTTAGGCGTAAAATGATCGGCCCACCTGAATTTTCAAATGGGATTGCTTCATTTTCCCGGTGTAAAAAGTAGCCTATGTCCTTTCTCTCTTTCAAAATATATCCACTCTAAATTTCATGCATATTGGTTTAGTAGTTTAGGAGGGATTGAGTAACAAACAGACAGACAGAGTTACTTTCGCGTTTATAATATTAGTATGGAAGTATGGATTTAATGATTGCACATTAATATTTTATGTATAATAATTTTATAATAAGATTTATAAGGTAAGAATATTTACAGAAATTTAAAGGCATTACAATTATTTTGAAAATATAATAATATTAATTTAAATGAACATTTAACTCAAAGTTAAATTTTTTTTATCACATCAATATTACAATTACATATAAATGTGAGCACAAATTAATGTATACATTAAAAAGAAAAATGTAAGCATTTTAACATGAAATACAAAAAAAGGTAAAAGGAATGAAATATTAATATTAATTGCACTAAAGAAAAAGTTTGAGAAAGAATTAGCCAGGATAAAGTTAAGAGTCTTTGTGCAGTTCAATAGGAAAAGGAGTCATGTCTTGTACACTCCAGATTTGAATTGGTAAACGAATAGCGTTGACAACAAATTGACGATTTATTTCGTCACATAGAAAAGCTCAAAGCACCACCTTTATCACGTTACCTCAATTTCATTGAGCATTTGTGTAAAGAAATCAAGTGTAGATTTTGTAACCCACGTTTTTCAAAAAAAGAAAAAAAATTGTCGAATTGATGCCACCACTTTTCCTTGTTTTTGTTAGCTGGACCATCCAGTCGTCGTTCGAAACAACAGGAAAGCAGTGTATGCTACTGTTATGAAAACGTTAATATTTCTGAAATATGAAAAGCTTAATATGAGAAGACATTTTAAATGCGACTTGCTTTTAGGGGGCCTTACAATTTCTCCCCTAGATTCAATATTCATAAAAGAAGTTTTTGTACACATTTACAATAAAAGAATCATTTCTTTCTTTGAATACATTTTGTAATAACTGTACAAATAAATCTTCAAAAAAGTTACATTTAACATTTAATATTAAAGTTTTCATAAAATGGCGCGGCGGAATAATCGCCAAACAAAGTGGTTATGCCTACCCATAGAATTTTATAATCCATAGAAAAAAAACACCCAGCTTGGAGGTGCTGAGCTATGTATGAGAACCGCTCGCCATATAAATACTCATGTACATATATGCTGGGTGCGTGGTTAAGCGTGTTCCATTAGCGGAAACCGACATTTTATTGCATCAAAATTCTGTTTACTTTCATTCCGCTAAGGTAATTTTTGAATGGTATGAAAATGCTGTATTTGAGGTCAGATAAATGCCTATTAACGCATTGCTTGAACATGTACTCTACATTGCGTACAATGTACACTACACTACGCTATGTTACGTACATATGCATTTAAGTACATCCTTGTGTGACAGACGTGGTCATTTGTGCGACGAAGGATTGATATGCATGATGGAATTTATATCAACTCCCTATTTTAATACAATATCTGTTGGATATATTATTGTATACAAATATGGACAATATAAGCATATATAATTGGATAATGTACATATAATAGCTATGTATTTGTATAGTGGAGATTGGACTGTGAATATTATGTAGATTTTATTACAATTTAGTAAATTGATCATGTAATTTAAGTCGTCCCGGGTGCCCCCTCAATGAAGAATTATTTTAATGTGTTTGGTGTTAAACATGCATTTTTCATCGTCTAACGTAAATTTAATAAACGGTTAAGAGATTGCTGTTTACATTTGTTTAATTATTTGTTTGGCGGATGGTTCGTATCAGGAAATTTTTAAATTTCAGGCCCTGATGGTCTTTAAAATGGAGTGCAAATAAAGGCATGTGTTTTGTATGTATAGCAAATATGTATTTATTTTATTTTTTGCTTGTGAATATTCAGTGATATTTTGAAGAGTATTCATTGCTAACAAATATTAACACTTTTTGGAAAATTCACAACAATACGATACGAAAATTTACCTTTTTTCTGCATGATAGATTTCGTACTCTTTTGTTTGAAACATATTTCAAAACATTGATATATGTACCTTATGGAAACTATTCTTACTTTTTTTAGAAACATATTATTTGGTTGAGGTGAAATACCTTGATTATCTAACAAATGAGATGGCTATGACCGATAGATAGTAATCCATGAGGCCAGGATGAAAATATTTCAATATCATCCAAATGATATCGCCATACATGAGTTATGAGCTTCTTAAATGAACAAAGTGTTCAATTACTTTTTTGGTATAACGTTAAAAAGAGGCTGGGATGTGACTCACACTAATAACATGCCATCCCGTATGTCGATTTTTCTTATTTAAAAATTTAACAAAATAATCATAACACTATTTTGAGTCAGATAATTAATTTGAAGTCAATATCATTCTTCGTTCTCCTAACAATGAAGTTACCCGTTTTTTGTTGTTTTTGTAGTTTTTCGTGTTTTGTTAAAAAAGTGTTCTATGTTTTATTAGCATTTCTTGAAACTACTAATACATTTTTTTTTTTATAATTTGCAGCCACTCAAGGGGTTATTACGTAGTACCCTTTACATGTTATATTTAAACACAGTACGAGCATTAGGAAAATAGTTAAGGATTAAAAAGGAGATACCGGTGCACATTGATCATAAAGTTCTGAACATCAAAATGGGAGGGAAAAACAGAGTTGGCTAAAGCATTCCACATTCTCGATGTGCGGTTTAAGAAAGAATCTCTATACTTGATAGCGCCTGAAATTGAGCTCAAGGGTAAACTGATGAGCATTCCTGAAGTATTACGGCTGACTCGTTTAAAGGGGGAATGCAACTGGCTAGTTCAAAAGAACATTGTTTCTAAAAATATCGATAAAACAATGAAAGGCATGAAACATTGCGGCGGTGTTCTAGCAATGTAAATGTTTCGATTATAGTTCTATCGCATATCATTTAGCCCTTTTTTGTATTCTATCCTTGCACCTGCCCAGATATGCGAATTATATTCAAGCTTTGGACGGATGAAGGCTTTTAAAATTACAACCAGATCAGAAGGGGTGAACAATTTCTTGCACCATCGGAGAAATCCTAAGCACCTAGCAGCATTTTTGGCAATATCAAATATATGATCGTTCCATAAAAGGTGATCTGTGATACACATACGAAGTACTGACAGCTGATTAGTTTCTCGGATGCAAGTGCCACTCATAGATAGTGGAATCGGGGGTGTGTTACGCTTTAACGACTGGAGACAGCATTGAGTTTTCGAAGCATTAAATTCTACACGGTTTTTGATTCCCCATTGTACAATGCTGTCAAGATCAGAATTTAATGAGCTTATCATACGCTGCCGATGAAGTTCCACATCTGAAGGACAAGGATGTGAATCTATAAACGAGTATGAGAAGCTGAGGCTACTGTCGTCGGCGAAACAGGTTAGTGCTTTAGAACTAGAAGTGGCAGACATAAGATCATTTATGAATATAAGAAAGAGTGTCAGAGACAAAACGGAGCCCTGGAAAACACCAGCATTTATTTTATGAATTTCAGACTTGTAACCATCCAAATCGACTTGTATTGAACGGTTAGAAAGGTAATTTCTAATCCAACGAAGAAGAGATTCATCAATACCAAAAGCACTCATTTCGATAAGAGAGCTTGGTGCCAAACTCTATCAAGTGCTTTTGAAATATCAAGTGCAATAATCTTACTTTCTCCAAAACGATGTAAAGATTTGTTCCACTGTTCGGTGAGATAAACCATAAGATCACCAGTGGACCTATTGCTACGAAAACCATACTGTCGGTCATTAAGAAGCTTCCGTTCTTCAAGATATTTCATGAGCTGATAATTAATCAGCGTTTCCATGACCTTGGAAAGAAGGGACGTGAGTGCTATTGGACGATAGTTAGAGGAAAAGGAGGATTCGCCTTTTTTAGTGACAGGCTGGACAAATGCTATTTTCCATCCACTCGGAAAGAGACCTGTAGAGTAGGAAATATGGAAAAGTTTACGCAGTGGTTTTGCCAACGATGAAGAACACCTCACACCCTGCAACTGCACGAGTGCGAAAAAAAGATTTGTCACATTGAATCATTTACGCTCTCAAGAACAGGAGGACTCATGACACTTCCCGGTAGCGTCGAATTAACAGCAAACTGTGCTGCAAGCAAATTGGCTTTATCAATCGAGCTTACATAGGGAGTGTCATTGTGGACGAGCGTTGGAACCGAGGATGACGTGGTGTTTCGTACGCTTTTTACAAATGACCTGAAATTTTTACTACCTTTGGGACATTGTTGTAATTTTTGCCTTGATTTCTGATCATTCAAACTATTCGTCATCCGGCTCATCTTGCGAGTATTTGTTTTTGGAGGTTAAAGGCGTTGAACCAAAAACCATCTATAGACCTAGTAAGTATATTGATTTAGAACAAATCTATACAGTAATTGAAGAAATTACTGTTATCTCTTGAAAAATTATTGTATGCGGTGACTTTAACTGCGACCATTTAACTGACAAAAGATTAATTGAAAACATGACATCTTTCCATTTGCACTCAGTCAACATTACTCAACCAACCCATTTTTCTCAGTCATCTTGTACGTTATTAGAACATTACTATGTAAGTGAAATCGATCCAGTACTGTTGTATGATCAGCTCGAAACTCCAGTTTTTTCTAGACATGATCTTATTTTTTTGACCTATGATTTTAATTCAAGTGTAAACCAAGTGATTTTTAGAATTCAGTTTAGAGATTTTAAGTATATAAATAAAACACATGATAAGCACATGAATAACGTTTTAGATGTCTGATAAATTTTTGAGAAAAATCACATCGACAGCTTTTCTTATAAGAAAAAATTCTTTAATTTGGGAAAAATTGAGTTTTGACTAAAATATCTTTTGAAAAACTTGAGATTATGGCGTGAAGCTTATTTCCTCTTATAAAAAATATTGTTTTCAACATTCAGTAAAATTTAAAAAAAAACGAATTGATGTTTTTTTTTACAAAGAATAAAAACTTAAAAGAAAATTTAACAAAAGTTGGTAAAAATTGGTTTTCGACTAAGCTTTGAGATATTTGGCTTTAATCTACTTTTATCTTTTAAAAAATATTGTTGTCAAGATTCAGTACAATTTTGAGAAAAATCGAGTTGAGAGTTTTCTTACAAAAAACTAAAAACATAACAAAAAATTAACAAAAGTTGGTAAAAATTGAATTTTGTCTCAAATATATTTTCAAAACTGAGATATTGGCGTCAAACTACTTTTATCCTTTAAAAAATAGTGTTGTCAACATTCAGTTAAATTTTGAGAAAAATCTATCTAACAGTTTTTTTACACAAAATAAAACTAAAAAAAAACAATACCAAAACTTGGTAAATATTTACTTACGATTTAATTAGCTGTTCAAAAATTAAAACTATGGTGTTCAAATTGTTTTTAAATTAACAGAAAATATTGTTTTCGATATTCAGTAGTTTTTTTATAAAAATCCAACAATCCGTTTTTTTCGTAAGAAAATAAAATCTACAAAAGATAGTACGCTAATTAATTTCATTCATCTAATTCGTAAAAATTTAAGAAATGCTACTGAAATTGGTAAAAATTTGTTTTTCGACGAAAAATGTATTTAACAAAAATAGATTTTCAAAACAAACTATTTCTTTATATAAAAAATATTGTTGGTAATTCAAAAATTTTTAAGAATAATTCAACTGACATTAATTCGTTGCTGCTGACGAAATTAACTCCCAGGGACAATAGTAAACTAATCGATACTGTTGTTAATGTTAATGATAGTGTACATTTTCCAATTGAATGTTTAAATTCACTAGATAAACCTGGAATGACACCACACAAACCTCGATTAAAGATTGGTTGACCTATTATTCTCCTGCGTAATTTGAATAAATTATGCAAATGTATACGTTTGGTCATCAAAAAGATCACCCGAAATATTTTCGAAGCAACTGAAAAGTTTAAAGGAAAAGTGCTCCTGTTGGCACGTATTCCAACGCTACAGCCAGATTCTACCATATCCTTCAGAAGGTTACAGTTTCAAATTCGTTTAGCTTTTGCCATTTCTATAAATAAGTCTCAAGGCCCAAGAATGTCCATTTTTGGTTTAGACTTGGAAGGGCCATGTTTTTTTCATGGGTGGCTATATGTTGTATGTTCACGTGTAGGAAAACCTGCGAACCTATTCGGTTAAACGAAAGAGACAGGTTAACCAACAATATTGTGCACCGATTAGTGCTAAACTAAATTGACATAAAAAGTATTTATAACTTCAAATAATAAATATTATGGTTAGTGGTACCCGTGGCATGATGGTTAGTGCGTTGGACTGTCATCCTAGAGGTCTTGGGTTCGATCCCTGCCTATGCCATCTAAAGTCTTTTCACGGGTACATACTGCCTCTTGCGAGGAATTGACAAATTCTCCAAGAGTAACTATTGTCATTAAAAAGTGCTTTCTCAAAATTAGCCGTTCGGAGTCGGCATATAAACTGTAGGTCCCCTCCATTCCTGACAACATTACTCGCACACAGGAATGGTTGAGAGTTGTAAGTCACTAGGCCTTGGTTCTCAACGGAATGTCGGCCCTACCCACCATATTTAAAAGTTTAACTGTCTATTCTTATTTCCTATAAGAACTTTGTATTGGACTCATTTGCTAAATAATTAAATAAAAATTCGTAGATATAAAAATGGATCGCAAATGTGTTGGTTACCGGATAACTCAACAACGCCTGCAACAATTTGGAAAATTCTTTTTTTAAAATGTTCGTATGAGTTCAAGGATAGTTTTCACTGTGAGAAAAATTCGGATAATTGCCGAAAAACATATAAAAACAGCCCTTTCCTTTGTTCCATACATATATTTTCTAACTAAAACGTAGTCGGCTTAAAGAATTTGAGTTCAAGTCATATCAAATTAAAAAAAAGAAGAAAAAAGGTTTTGGTGTACATTTGCTGTTGTTTTTTTTTTGATCTTCTGTTACCTTATCTACTGAGTTTGCTTTTGTCAACTTATAAACGGCTGAAACAAGTCCGTATATCGTGTTTTATGCAGAGTGATAGTGTTAGTGTTTGTTTAGTTAGTGTTTAGTGACAAAGTAATTCATATTTGATATGCCTCCTTTGTACTGCTGCACAAAATATGTGAAGACCAAATTGAAAGTGAAAGAATTCGGATATCACAAACGCGTTAAACGCGACATTCAGCTTATTATCGCTCAAGTTTGAATCGAGCTTCTTTTAGTTACGATGTGTCAATTAACTACAGTAATTACCAATGTGTTGTTATTTGTTTTATGAACTCGGTTTGCTCACATTGTAAGGCATTGAAATACAAAAACGAAGGTAACGGATTGTATTGCGGAATAGGAACAGATGCCATACACTTTTTGACACAAATCCAACACTATAACAATTGCTTTCAAATGACTTCATTTGGGGCAACAAATGTATATCGGGAAAATTTCAGGCCAACTTTCAAGGTATGTATTATAGCAGTTATTCAAAATTTATTTAGGGAACAAAATGTTTTATCACCTAAGTTGTTATGTTTATTGATAGATATTAGTTACAAATAAAAATATATATTTAAACGATCAAATATTATTTAAGTTTGAACACTGACAATCCATAAATTAATATCCCATTGCTTATTTATTTTATTTTATAGTTTTTGGTACAAAAATAAATCTTTTTTTTGAGTACAATGGGAAATCCAAATAAACAAATCAGTAAAGAAATTCACATTAAAGCATTGATTTCAATTGAGGACATGTGCTTAGTAATGTCAAACAAACTATTAATTCAAACTTTTTTGATTTGAATAATATTAGTAGCAATTCGATCACAAAATAAAATTGAACTTACACTCGCTTCGTCGGGAATAGCAGAAACTTTGCTTGAAGGTGGTCGAACAGCAAATGCAGCACTAAAATTGCCATTAAATATACAAAGCGATGAAACTCCAACCTGCAACATTTCGAAGAGCTCTGCAATGGCAAAGGTTTTGCAGCAATGTGAATTGATTGTTTGGGATGAATGTACGATGGCACATACAAAATCTTGGGAGGCTTTAGACAGAACCTTAAAAGATCTACGAAACAATAATATCATATTTGGTGGTGCAATAATTTATAAGCAGGATATTTTCGTCAATCATTACCAATGATTCCACGATCAACGCCAGCTTATGAAATCAATGCATGTCTAAAGTCCTCTAATTTGTGGAAACATGTTAAAGTGCTTCATTTAAGAAAGAATATTTCGGCTACTAACCAAGATGATGTAGTCAATTATCCACCGGAATTTTTAAACTCGCTGGATTTGCCAGGATTGCCACCTCACAATCTTTAATTAAAGGTTCGATCAAAAGTTATAGTGTTGCGAAATAACAACCAACCGCGTCTTTGCAACGATGCACGATTAGTGATACAAACATTACTAAACAACGTGATAGAAGCAACTATACTCAAAGGAAAGAGTATAAAGGAGAAGATGTTCTTATACCGCGCATCCCAATTCCGAGTTCCTTATAACAGAACGAAGTCTGTCGGGTTCGCTAGTAATAAAATATTTTAAGTTTAAATATTTTGTATTGATTTTTGCGTTGCATCAACTGTGCGAAAATTTGGATTAATTGTACTCAAAGTTCTTCCCCTTTAATCCCAAACTAGTATATTTTAATACCAGATTTAACGCTTCCGTCTTAGTTCTTAAATAATAATTTTATTGTAATAATAGATAACGGTCATCATGTTTTTTGCAAAATGCCACCTATGTAAAAAAGGCTGGGGCTGCACAATGCACATGTCTGGTGTTCTCCTAACGCATTCGCCTTCAATAGTTAACAACAAGTAATATGACAAAACCCGTTTGCCACAGACACGTGTGGCCGGTAGCCGATAGTTTGATATAAAATATAACCGAAAGGACCTTAAAGACCAATGGAAAAGTATTTGAAATACAGTCAGGATATTGTTCGAATAAATAAGGGTATTGTATTCGAATGAATAAGGGTATTGAAAGACCTTCATATTATATAAAGTGCCATGTCTTTTGGATCCAAACCCTTCAATTAAGATGGATATATTCTTCAAAAGGGTAGTACCCGTGGCTCGATGGTTAATGCGTTGGACTGTCATGCAAGGGGTTTTGGGTTCAATTCAATAAAATTGTAGGTACCTTCCATTCCTGACAGCAGTACTCGCACACAGGAATGGTTGAGAGTTGTAAGTCACTAGGCCCTGGTTCACAACGGACTGTTGCGCCACCCTATTTGATTTTGATTCTTCAAAAGGTAATGATGGTAAAAGATTACTTAAACGATCACAATAATTGTTTTTATTTGTACGAACGTATTAATCTGTATTTTCCTTAAAAAAGTCTCCTTATGGTTTTTTACTTACGTGGTGAATTTTCAAGAAGTAACTTAGGTAGAAATGAACACAAATCCAGTTGCATTGAAGTGACAACTTTTTTTACTGTCTTGATATTTCTCAACTCTATTCAAGCTTATTTTGCTATCCAATCGGAACATATCTAGTTACCTAAATTCATATTTATTTATTGATTTACTATTTACTATATATTTATTACGTATACTATTATTTTAAAAGTCGTAGTTTATAAGAGATTGTAAAGCTCTGTTTGTTGAAATAAACTAAACTATAATTAAAATTAAACTTGAAGCACAAAATTCGTACTTAAATTTTGCGAATGTCTTAAAACTCAGCTGAAATAAATTCTTCTTTATAGTGCGTTGTTACGCTTCGTAGAAAAGTTTTATGTCAAATCGTTGCTCTCTCAGCCTTGTGATAAATCCTTACAGAACACTTCTGATAAGTTTCCGCTAGTGTTTCGAATATACATTAAGGCATTAGGAGCTCATTTATATTATATCGCCCCTATACAATAAGATTGAACAAACATTTTAATTTCACTTTCCGATAAGTTTTTCTTACACATCACAATGATTTAATTCCATTTGATTATTTTTTTGTGTTGCTTTTATTAATTCTATAGACATCATCCTTCTTTGATAGGTCTATCTCTTTACAACTCCAAATACTATCCTGTCTTTTATAAATTGGCAACATTTTATACCTATACAAAACCCGATTGAAAACAAAACAAGAACGCCGCTCGGTGGCAATATAAATAATTCCAATTGCTTTTAAGTACAAGAAACAAGAAAGAAAGGTTCCTCAGTGTAGGGAGGTCTTAAATATCTACTCGTTTATAGAAAGTATGTAGAAATAAAGATATCTGTATATTCCAAATAAACGTACAACATTGTACATACATATACGTACCTATACTTTAGTAAAGCTCTTTTTACTTGCTGTTGGCAAAGATAGATGACAGCGCGAAAGTCGTCTTTTTCATTGTTAGGCTTCCCTCTGTATATATCTCTGTCGTCTGTCCTCTTGCTCGTTCTACTCCCAAATGGAACTTCTTTTGTTTTTGTTGCTGTTCGTCACCCGCTGTTCTAGGCTTTCGAGAAGAAAATTGAAATTGAGGCCGACTAGATGTCATCACCCTATCAAGTTCTCCTCCTTCCCTCGTATTTGTACCTCATCCTCAACCCTATATTAATGCCTGCTACTATACAATTCTCAAATTGAAGTGGGTCTGGATAAATGAAAATTGGGACACTTTGATCCTTCCATTTTGTTTTTCTTATTTCAAATCAGACCATTGTAAGTGTATGAACTTGAGCGTAAGCGTGAACGTGAGAGTGTGTCTGTGAATGTATGTATGTTCTATGTTGACTGGCATACTGGCATTGCCAGTGCCACCCTTCATCAGAGATTTCTATCAACAGCGCGGTGGCATCTAAAAGGACACCCTAAAAATACTCGGAAATCCTCTGCCTTAATATGTACTGAGATTCGGATCAGCGTAATTTTCGTGCCTATTTGGAAAGGGGATATTATCTTTGACTGTGTACATTTCTATACATATATACATATGAATATAGACATTGTGTGAAGCCGAGAATATAGACGGTCTTGAGGTCCCCTTTAGTATAACAACTACTACAAATGTGGCACATCATTGGCTTCGTTTTCGTTTGCTTAGATAATACAAAAAAAACCGAAGACCAATTCTACCCGTATGCTCACTGCTCAGTTCTTATATCGCTGCGGTACTGCCTAATGTACCTCCGTTGTGAGGAGGAGGTACAAACGATTTTAAGTTTAGCTTTATTGCTGTCATTAATCACTTTGGCGGAAGACTTTTAAGAGCATTTCTATTACATTTTTTTTTGTTGCTTTATGTCCTGTATGTGTTTCATTCCTTTCCTGGCTTCTAATGCTTTTTACCAGAAATGCATTTTTAACCTTCTGTGCTGCGGACACATTCCCATTCCCTACAATACCGGAAGCTAGCGAGTCGGAGTCCTGATGTGTTCTTCAATTGAACCGAATGAAATTGGCCGCTAAGTGGTTTGTTTTAAGATGTCTACTGAGGCGCTTTGACTACTTTGCTTTTCTTGCAGTTTTTTTTCGTCGTCTTCTAACCAAGGAAGAGAACGGTGAATTAGTGCCGCACTTACATGAGTGGGATTTTTGTTACACAATGAAAACCATCAGAGGAGCTATTAATGCATGTTTTTCTTTTTTAATTTTTCTTTCTTTTTCAGACGATTACAATTCTAATAAATTAAATCTTTAAAATCCCTTACAATACTTTGGTCGTAGGTATAGGTAGTTTTTTCGTGAGTTGAAGAAGCAATTTTTGTACCGATGCAGAGTAAAATGGTCACTTAGTTCAATAAATATTTAAAATTTCAAGTGAGAAAAATACTATGCAAGCACTCAAAATGTATTTTTACTGTCGACAAT
The DNA here is from genome assembly GCF_945859685.1 of Eupeodes corollae. NCBI lineage: Eukaryota > Metazoa > Arthropoda > Insecta > Diptera > Syrphidae > Eupeodes > Eupeodes corollae. The sequence continues at coordinate 135,490,658 of NC_079147.1, forward strand.
GGAAAAGATTTCTTCTCATTTTTGTTTGTGATTAATTAACAATTTCAACAAATTTAAATTCTCATCGTAGCTTTTCTAGAATTAAGCCGTTGTTAATGAAATACGACCTAGACATTTTTAACAGCCCCTTTGATTATAATCTAACTATCTAACTAATATTATAAAATTTGGTAAGAAGATAGTTTGAGACTTAAGAAAGGACACGAGTTACTTTTGACCTCAGAAAATCAACGCATTCCGCGGAATCTAATCGCTTTCACTCCTAAAGCTCTTCTGAAAATCGGAGAAGATTGTACAACAAACTGTAACGGCTCGATTACGTTGAGTCATGAATTCTGTCATATTGTGTGTAGCACAGATAAATTGAAAATATTTGGAGTAAGGGCATTGTCTCCGATTTTCTACAATTATTTCTTAACCTAAGATCTTCAAATAAGTCATAAAAACACAATTTCTAGAAACCCTAAATAATTACCACACAGGGCCTTTTATTACACACTGCATAGAGAAAGCATATTCATGTTCTTTTTTAAAAAGCCCTTTATAGCAGTTAGGGGCTTATTATAAATTTTGATGCAAGAATTGTTTGTAAAGTTCGTAACCTCGTAACGTGTTGAATCTTGTCGACTTTTTTTTTACGAATTTAGAATTTGATTTTGTTGGGGAGTGCTTTATTGGCCTTCAGTTGAGTGAATTTTTTGATACTTAAAGGTCGTAACCTCGTTTCGTGCTTGGCCCTGTTTAACTCTTTAACGAATGTCGAGTTTTGTTTTTAGCAGTGGGCTTTATTATTCATTTACAAAGTCTGTTGAAACTTTTGAAGCGGTAACATCGCGGTTTTTTAATTTATCTACATATATATTATTAACAATAAGTGATTAAACATGAACCGGGTAAGATGCTTGTTAATTTAGCTTTAAATAATGATCACAGAAAAAAAATCGAATTAAGAAATGAAAATAAAAAAGAGGCTGGGATGCGACCCACACTCATAACTTCCCATCCCGTCTGTCGATTTGTCTTGTTTAAAATTTTGTCTATATGTACTAGTATCCATTTTACCAAATTTGCGTACTATTTTTTATAGATTTTATTTTTTTATGAAAAAACGGACTGTTGGATTTTTATATAAAAATCACTGAATATCGAAAACAATATTTTCTGTAAAATAAAATAAGTTTGAAGCCAATATTTTTAATTTTTGAAAAGCTATTTGAGTCGAAAGTAAATTTTTACCAAGTTTTAGTATTGTTTTTTTTAGAGTTTTATTTTTTGTAAAAAAACCGTCAATTCGATTTTCTTCAAAATTCTATCGAATGTTGAAAACAATATTTTCTTTAAGATAAAATTAGTTTGAGGCCAATATTTTATAGTTTTGAAAAGATATTTGAGTCGAAAATCAATTTTTACCAACTTTTGTTAAATTTTTTCTTTAATATTTAATTTTTTGTACAAAAACTATCAATTCGATTTTTGCAAAATTTTACTACATGTTAACAACAATATTTTTTGAAAGATAAAAGTAGTTAAAAGCCAATATCTACAATTTTTGAAAAGATATTTGAGTCGAAAATCAATTTTTACCAACTTTTATAAATTTTTTTTTAAGGTTTTTATTTTTTATAAAAAAACTGTCAATTTGATTTTTCTCAACATCTTTCAGAATGCTTAAAACAATATTTCTTATAAGATAAAATAAGTTTGAAGTCTAACTTTCAAGTTTTTGAAAAGGTATTTGAATCCATATTCAATTTTTACCAACTTTTGTTAATTTTTGTTCGGTTTTTATTTTTTTATAAAAAAAATTGTCAACTCGATTTTGTTCAAAATTTTACTGAATGTTGACAATAATATTTTTTGAAAGATAAAAATAAATTAAAGCCAATATCTCAAAGTTTTGAAAAGATATTTGAGTCGAAAATCAATTTGTACCAACTTTTATTATTTTTTTTTAGGTTTTTATTTTTTGTAAAAAAACTGTCAATTCGATTTTTTTCAAAATTTTACTGAATGTTGAAAACAATATTTCTTATATGATAAAATAAGCTTGAATCCTAAATTTTAAGCTTTTGAAAAGATATTTGAATCGATATTTAATTTTTACGAACTTTGAGTAATGTTTTTTTTAGATTTTTATTTTTTATAAAAAAAACTGTCAATTCGATTTTTCTCAAAATTTTATTAGATTTCAGAAACATTATTCTCCGTTGCTCAAAATTGTTGTGGAGATGAAATCATATGTAAGTCGTTAAATTTAGGAGGTGACAAATTTTTTTAAGTTTTTTTGATTTAGAAAAAAAACCGTTTGATAGATTTTTTTTAAAAAATATACTTCTTTGAGATCACGTTACAGTTTATTATATAAAATTTAATTCAAGTCTCTAGCGTTTTTGGTTCGTAAGATATTTAGAGTTAACCAAAATTTTCACCTTTTTTTTAAACTGCTATGGTAAAAAAACCACCCCCGCAATTTTCTTGAGAGCCCTTTCTGCATCTTTCTGCTTATTATCTGTATAACAAAATTTATTTGAAGTCGATATCTCTTCTGGTTCTTGAGCTATGAACGACGAAAAAACGTCGCGAACGTACGGACGTACAGACGTACGGACGTACGGACGTACGGACGTACGAACGTACGTACACACGCACGCACAGACATCTTTCTAAAAATCTTTTATTTCGACTCTAGGGACCTTGAAATGTCGAGAAATGTCAAAATTTTCCATTTGACAAATCGGACCCATTACAATAACTTCCTATGCGAAGTTAAAAAAATTCGGATGAAGTGGATCCTGATTATGTTCCCCAAAATAGTAGTGATTCAGAAAATGAAAATGTCGTTGTTACTGATAGTGGTACAGAAACAGACGGAGTGAATCAAGAAGAAATTGTAACATTAAATATTGAAGAATTGGAAGAAACCCACCCAGGACAGGCTGCGGAGTCCAACGATGATGGCGGAAGATTGAAGCTTAAGAGAAAAAGGCTGTCAGCCAAAGAAAAACAAAGTAAAAGAAGAGAAAATTTAGCTTTTTCTATTTTTTGAAATATGAACAGGGTAATATCTGCGCTGTTTGCAAAGCCTTCTACCTTACTACTCGTACCTTAGCTTTTTCCAAGGAGAACAACAGTGTTGTTTATGACGTAATTAAGACAACTCCTCAAAATGCATTGGCACCCCTTAATGATAAACGTGGACGATGTGTTCGTTCGTATTTCCGGTTGAGGATAACAATCCAGCGATTTCTCACTATCGTCGAGAGCACGCTGCTCTACGCCGTTATTTTTCAAGTGACTTAACCAAGAAAGGTATGCACAATGAACTTATTGACATTCGAAATTCGAACATTTTTGTAAGATCTTGCGTGAACTGTATATCTCGTTTGCGTCGCTTGGACACTTGGAATGTGAGCAATGTGAAAGACGCAAACTGCATATGGCTAGCAAGCATGTGAACAACACAGTGGTATATATATTAGCGTACTTGCGGACGAAAGAAAAAATACATTATAAGCACATTTAACGCTCTTTTTACACCATCGGGATAAATTACACTTAAGTGTATGAGTTGATTATTGCATGGCTCAAAAAAAAATTGGGGATTATTTTCATATCTTGTAATAATTATCAATTCAGATAAGGTATCTGCTACATCAATAAGAGTAAAATTTTTTGAACCTGGTCACTCGTTCATATCTGCTGACAGCTTTCACCATCAGGTTGAACACTATGAAACGGAAGGGAAAACTATACGATTTCCGGGATTTCTTCGATTGTGTTCAAGACGCAAACTCTTCAAAGGTTTACGTTAAGCAAATGTCTGTATCGGATTCTTACGACTGGCACGACTGCTCGTCCTTATTCAAAATAAACAATTACACACCAAGATCGTATTTACACGATATAGCATGCATAAAAGTAGAGAGAGGAGGCAAACATTTATTCTACAAATATCCGTTGAGTCGGATTTTATAACGCTTAATTTTCCAAAAAAATATATGAAGTCAGAATTTTATAGGCCCGCTTCAGTCGTTCGTTCTCAACCAACTGGAATTGCCATCGAAAGAAAAAAATGTGTTTTCTTTGTTTCCTGAAAACCGCAAGCATTTTTGAAATAATCTTCCATTGACCGAAGCTGAACCAACTCTGGATTGAGGTAATTTAAACGAATAAATGCAAATGTAAAACAATATAATAATTAATTACAGGGAGAAATAAGTTCCAGATCAGCAGTATTTTTTTGTTTACTATAAATAACCGAACCACACGGTTTTTGAATCAAAATTTATACAAACCTCAATTATAAAACTGAATATAAAAATATGTATTTTTTATTTTATTTTAATAATGCCTTTAAGTTTGTGTGTCATAACTCATAACTAAAATGTTTTAAATAAATTTACTTAATTTGAATTCTTATTTCATGTTTTGTTAAGGATTAATTTTTATAAGGTATAACGTAAATTGTTGTACATAGGGCCTTATTTTTTGTCCAAAGCTAAAAAGCCTTATCTACCTTGTTTTCAAGATGCATACGAATTTTGAGTTTAAAACTATTCCAAGAAATAAAGCAATAAGAAAGCTTTACAAAAAATATTTGTTAGTATTTTTCACTTTTTACTTTCAGGTCGCGGTCAACCATTTAGTGTTTTCATCATTATCTCGAAATAGTGAAAATGTTAGTTAGGGCCTTTACGAGATTATGGGCAGTATACAGGTCCTTCTAGGCCCTTCCATCCATGAATTTTTTTTTTTACAAACTAAGAATTTTTTGCTTTTCATTTCTTATTCTTAGCAATGAACGAGCACGGTCATTTTGCGAACTTTTATCCTTGTTGCCTTGTTGATGTATGCAAATTTTATTTGAAAGGAAAATAATATTAAAAATATACAGTGCTTCAAATGTATGCTGTTCAGCTCTTCGTTCTTCTTGAGCCATGATCTAAATTGAATCTTTTTTTTAGCATTTTTTAGCAAATTTGATGCAAAGTTTATGAAGGAGTTTTTCCTTGACAGCCGTTGAAACCTTTTAATTGAATAATGCGTCCAACCGTTGATGCGGACACATACTTCCTGCATTCAATTAAAACTTCATTGATAATTTTTGGTGCACTTAACCGGAGGTTAACTTGTATTTTTCTAACAATCCACCGTTTTTCGTGTGCTGCTAATTTTGTATTTTATTGGTAGCACTTTTTCATTAAAATTTTGAAACGGTTATCTTCATTAAAGTATCAAAAATAATGCAAGTAAAAAAACAATATTAATGAAAGTGTTTTTTCATAGTTTTTTTGTGTATTGCAGTGTTTTGTTTAAAGACAGACATTTTATGAAATACATAATAGATACTAAGCTTAAAATAAGGAATAAAATCTACTTTTAGACAACCTATTGTAAATTATAAAATAATTTCAAAGAAAATTGAACATTTGTGACAGTAATATAAAAAACGTTCACTGCCCGTTGTGCTGCAAAATGCTTCTTTAAACAAGCTAAGCAGGCACCATTGTCAGATATTAGAATATTTTGATATGTCAGTGAAATAAATGATCATAAGTATCAGAAAATTGTGGGAACTTAAAACAATGATTTGCTTTAAACGCATTTGAAAATTGATAAACAAATATTTTCTCATGCAAAATACAGATATGTATATGTACATATATCAAGCTACAAACAAAAAAGATATTTTCAAATCGATTGGTCTCACTCAATCATTACAGATATTTTTGTCAAACCGTTCAAAATAAGTGTGTTAAAATATATACTTGCGTCACAAGCCTAGTTAAAGTAAAGGACCCTACTTTAGACAGGGTTTTAACTCCCGTATCTTCACACCGTGTAGTATCCGTGGCATGATCCTTAGTGCGTTGGACTGTCATGCCAGAGGTCTTGGATTTGTTCCTTTGCTATGCCATATAGAGAATTTTTCACGGGTACAGCCTCTTGCGAGAAATTGACAAATTCTCCAAGAGTAATTCTTGTCATGAAAAGTGCTTTCTCAAATTGGCCGTTCGGATTCGGCTTAAAACAGTAGGTCCTCTCCATCCCAGACAACATTACTCCTACACAGGAATGGTTGAGAGTTGTAAGCCACTAGGCCCTAGTACTGAACGGACTGTTGCGCCAGTCAATTAATTTTCCATAGGAAGTTGTAATGGGTCCGATTTGTTAAATTGAAAATTTTGACATTATTCGACGTTTCAAGGCCCCTAGAGTCGAAATTCGTGTGCGTTCGTGTGTACGATAGAGACTTGAAATAAATTTAATATTATATATTGTAACGTGATACCAAACCATATATTTTTTCAAAAAATCCAATTAACGGTGTTTTTATTAATCAAAAAAACTGAGAAATTGATTTTGATAATGCTATTATACTAGACAAGGAAAGCCGCACTACCTTCCGCTACACTCTAGAAAGCTTGAGAATACAGCTAAAAATGAATATGACGATGAACCATAAAGGAGACATCGACAACATAAGCTCGCTGTATAGTGTTGCCATAAGAAGTGATAAATTGTGATATTAGTTTTAAGTTTGTTGTGTTTTTGTTCCATTATTTATCTTTTTATTTGTGTTATTTATTTATTTATTCAACTTTTCATAACAAAAAAAAAATGCAATAGTACAGTTAACTCAAAAGTAAGAAAATAACAATAGAAATAGTTATACACATTGTAACATATATTTAAAATATTCAGCTAATAAATTTGAAAAACCCTTGAAGAAGCTGCGAAATAGCCATTAAAACGTCGGGTAACAGAAGATGAATTAGTTTTTTATTATTTGCATCAAGAATATTGATCATTAAAGCCCAATCAAACAAACATCATATCGAAAATTTTACCAATAAAAATGATTTCATCTCCAAAACAATTTTGTGCAACGAAAATTGACGTTTTCAAAATCTGGTAAAATTTTGAGAAAAATCAAATTGACAGTTTTTTTTATAAAAAAATAAAAACATAAACTAAACATTACTCAAAGTTGGTAAAAATTGAACTTCGACTTAAATATCTTTTCAAAAATTTAAGATTACGGCTTCCAACTAATTTTAACTTATAAGAAATATAGTTTTAAACATTCTGAAAAATTTTGAGAAAAATCGGTTCGACAGTTTTCTTACAAAAAATAAAAACTTATACAAAAAAATTAATAAATGTTGATAAAAATTGATTTTCGACTCAAATATCTTTTTAAAACTTTAGAGATATTGGCTTTAAACTACTTTTATCTTTTAAAAAATATTGTTGTTAGCATGTATTAAAGTTTTAAAAAAATTGAATTAACAGTTTTGTTTACAAAAAATAAAACCCTTAATAAAACAATACTAAAACTTGGTAAAAATTTACTTTCAACTGAAAAATTAAAAATATTGTCTTCCATTTTTTTATCTCACAGAAAACATCGTTTTCGATATTCAGTAGTTTTTTTACGTTGTTACCATAGTGTTATGTCCGCTTATTTCTCTTGTCAAAGAGAATGGTTTAGAAACTCAAGAAAGCAGACCTGAAGCACTATTGTTTTTATTGCATTGGAAATTATTGATCTCAATGTTTCTCAAACAAACTCTTACGGATGTTTTGAAAGAAAGTTAGATTATTCCAAACACATTTGAAAAAGTGTGGTATCTTTTTCTCTTATCAAAAATGCGTGCTCTTAAAACTTCTAATTCAATTAATTGAGCATACATCCTTCCTCTTCGAATCTTGCTATGTCAAAATATGATAAACTGATTCGAATTTGACATAAAAAGCATTATACGATGAAAATTAAAAAACCACGTGGAATTTAGTCCATCAAAAATCCACGCAATTTTGTTTAGTTAAACCGGAATAAATCAAACTTGCCCCTAGCTATATAAGTGGCAGATTCAACAATGAAACTAAACATTCTTCATGCTTAACATTTGACATTCTTTGTATGCTCATGAGCAACCATCTGTTGTGGACGAAACATACATACCGATTGTCTCCAAAAGATGTATGATTTTTTCTCGGTCGTACTGTCAAGCACAGAGTTTCGTTCCTTAGTCGTACTAAGCGAATGCGGAATGTCTTACTTCACTCTGTTTTTCCAAGGCATTGCAATATTCAGGAATTCAAAACCAATGTGCACCGACACCTCTTTTAAACCTGTCTATCCTCTTCCTAGTGCTCACACTGTGTCTTAACATAATTAGGGTAGTAATATCGCCTTTAATGTGCTAGTATTAAAAAAAAAGGAAACAAAAATAAGGAGAACAGTATTCAAAGAAGAGCTTTTAAAATATTTTATTGAAAATAAAATGGTTGGGAATTTAAAGGTACTAGGACCTTGTTCTCAAGGGAATGTTGCACCACCAAATATATTTTATTATATATCATCTATAGTAAACTATCCAATGGTATTCTTTCCTTTTAACCGTTCTATCATAATTCAATATTCTCCCTTCTTGAAATGTTCATCAATTATGAAATTGCTACTTATTAAATTATTAGATTTTTTTTCTTTCCAAGTCGGACAATAGATCAACCAATTAAAACAACATTATTCCAACTTCATTTCTTAACTGTTTAAACTAAATTCTATTTTCTATTATTTATATCAAAATAACTAAAAAAATCAATATCAAATTTCTCTTCAACTTCAACTTTTTTCGGGAGTTGTTAAAATTTAAAGTGATTAACTTTAGAGTTGAAAGACACAAGTCGAAAACGTTAGCTTTGAGTGAATGAAAACAAAATCATTTTTTATTTGAAAAAAAGAATCCTGAAGTTGTGTTCAACTTTGATTAAATAAAATCGGCCTGAGTACTAGGTGAGAGCTACATAACTAATGATTCTAAAGTAAAAACAACGAAATAAATGTTTTCTAACAGTACACCAAAAGATCGAAGTTCTGTCCAAACTGGCGACTTATGGGTTAAGTATGTTGTGTTGATGTCAACGTGATGGCAGCTATACTTTAACGATCTAAAGCTCTAAGGACCAAACATTATATTTTAAAATATTTCAATCCCCAATGTACATTGTACATCAGTACATATGCATACGCACATTATACATATGAATACGCGCATTATACAATATACATATGTATCTTTAAGATTCATATGCCATGATAGAAAATCATTTGGGTTATAAGAAATTCAATTTAAACTTTGCCCGTTTCTCTTATGAAATATGACTGAACAAGAAAAACTGATTGGAAGGCCTATAAATGTTTTGTATGTGTACATATATAAGTATATTGAAAAGGCATAGCAATATATACGCCCTGCTAAAATCACTCCTACTATCCACAATGCGTGCTCAAACTTCTAACTCAGCTCCATTTTTATCATGTTCTTTAGATATGATTAAAAAGTAACTTTTATTGGTGTTGTTATGTGTTTATGTCCTTTCGGACGCCTCACCCTGACCCGATGATGGTGGAAATACATGGACAAGATATGGGCTTTAATGCAATGCCTGGCCACTGGACGATAAGCCATAAAAGCTCAATATTAATAATGAACCGAAATCGTTCTTTATGGTTCTTGGTTTCAAAACGGAAGCTCGTCCGACAACAACACCGACCCAAACCATATACATTGGTATATGTAGGTAAAGGACCCTTGCCCATGTCGATGTCGACATGGAGGTCTAGAAGATTCAGATGAATATCATGTAGTGCCAGTGCCATGGTCTTATATTCGTAAAATACCTACATATATGTAGCGTGTTGATATCGATGTCGACCCATCCCGTCCAAACCAAACACACACACATGAAGTTGTAATGATGGAAGTGTTCCAAAAGAAAAGTTACATGGAACATAGTTTTTTGGTCATTTAACAGAAGCGAGGAGTGTTTTTTATTATACATGGACTGGACAGTGGACACCGTGTCAGAAGTAGGTATCTGAGGACAACCACAAAGATCCAGCGGATGAACTTCCATTACATTGCCAAATCAATAGTAATTTTCGCAATTTATTCTTCCTCCGGTGTATACCTCTGAAAGGAACCGAAGCAGACGCAGACTCATCAGACCATCGGACTCAGGCTATATGCCTTAACTTTGTGCGTTGGTCGTCATAGCGTCGTCTTTGTCGTTATAGTACACGTCCTTCTCCTCTCGCACTTTTCTCAACATCGAACGGTTTCTTTGGCAAACATTATTTAATTTACGATCGGAAACGGATTACCACAGAGATTTTCCAGATTCAGATTTATTGCTGAGCTTTACTTTTAATTTGGTTTTGATTTCGGTTCACAAGAGTACGAAAGTGGTGTGGTTGTGCCGTAGCCAAAGCTTTGCTTCTGGGTTCTCTATACTCTAAGTTTTATTGTATAAACTTCCGAAAAACGAAAATAATATGTGACCAAATAGTGATTTTATAGATACCGGATGTGGAGTTAAGGTCAATGGGACTGCTGCGGAGGGATCTGATCTAAAATAATGTTTATGGGACACAATCGTTTGACGGTATATATACAAACATATATTTATAATATTGGCTGTGGATGCGGATAGTGTGCGGTTTTTGTGGCCAATGGGACGTTCATAGACTTATCTGAAGAAAGGACTGTTTTTTTTTTCAGGATTAGTTAGATGATAGTGTTATGGGTGAAATTTTATTGGCAATAAAATGTAAGCCTAACAAGTGTGTGAGCAGTGGTTATTTGTCATTAAAATTTAGTCAAGAAAAAGTTATGCTGAACCTATCCTATACATGTAGCGTACGAGGAGGAGACTTATGTTTGTAAAGGCATTTAGATTGAAGTGAATTTGAAAATACCAATTTGTATCACACTATGGGAAGTTAATAGTCATGATAAGAAAATTCACTCAGTTTTCGGTCTCAAGTTATTTATTTAACATTGGAACAATAATTAGGAATGTGAATTTTTTACTATTTGTGAGTTTATATTTCATTTAACTTGTTTTCCAAAATCAATTCACTCAACGGTTATGTTTGCAAATTTTTGAACGAAATAGACAAGACTTTGTTAAAGCTCAGTTCAATTTCCTAAAAGAAAAGATCTAGCCTGAATTAACAATATGGGGTTAATTTTGGAAGAGCTTTTATTTTAAAAAAAAGTTTCACCACCTTCGAAGGTGGCAGTAGTATGGTTTGAAAGGCAAGGTAAGGTTGCACTTGCCTTCACCTCTACAAGGATAAAAAGCTCGCATCCGACTTGAAACGGTTTCCTAAGTTCGGCATGTTTTGAAGCAAGATATTTCCACAATTAACGTTAATCGTCAAAGTTTGGAGTGGCTGTAGTCTAATAACACAAATTTGATTTAGTGTGCGGCAAGTTCTCTAAATTGTATACCTATTTAAAATCTTTGGGGAATTTGAAAAGCTAAATTTATGCCCATTACAGAAAATTGGTCAGTGTTGCTGAGCTATGAAAGGCAATTGTGAAAGAACGAAACTCTGTAGACGGTTTCATTTTAAAATACCTTGTCAATAGTATACCAAAAAGAATTTTTAGCTTGGTTGAAAATAGGGGAAGGCATTTTTACAGGTGCAACTACACTTATGCAAAGCACACTATCTAAAGAAATGATGTTTTTTATACATGTGTCTGTGGGTGCTTCTGAAATTACGTTTGTACGTCAGTTACTTCGGAAATGTTTTTTGCGTCAACCATATCTTAAGGCCCGTCAGCGAAATCGACTTCAAATTAAATTTGTTTAACAGACAACATCAAAGGATGCAGAAAGGACTTCCAAGAAATTAAGTGCGTGTTTTTTTTTTAATAAGAAGAAAAATATTGACCCAAAATATCTCTTGAACCAATTATGCTCGCGACTTCAATTCAACTATGTACGTTCGGGAAGTTTCTATTATCGTCGAACTCAAATTAATGTTGTTATGCAGATATTAATATAGAAAGGTCCAGAAAGGACTCTCCAAAAAAGATAGTGGGTGATTTGTTTACCATAGAAATTTAAAATAAAATGCATGACTGGGTCGCACGAACTTGCGCCTGTATGCAAAGAGTCTGTTTAAAAAGTATCTATATAGGATTTAAAAATATCCTTGTAAAATAAGTCTTTCTTCAAAGATTTAAATGCCATTTGATTTGTCAAAAAAAACCGAGCGATTCATTCTAAGACACAACTCATTCCGGAAATGAAAAATTCTTGTATGCATACTTAACGAAAACAATTGTTTGTGTATTCAAATAGTTCGTTTAAAGCTTTTTCCTTTTAATAGCTCTATTTTAACTTCATATTAGAAGAACAAGGATGGAAAATAAACTATCTGAAGATAAGAAAGAGGTCTAAAACGGATAAAGAATAGTTGGTTGGCGTGTTCAGCTTTATGCAGATAGATAGATAAAGACATGCTTATGATGATAATGAATTAATGTTATTGGTGGTAGAAGGTGCTTACACAATCCAATCACATTTCTTTTTTCCTACAAGTTTTCAGCTTAAACATGGAGTAATAAAGTTCAGTTTATTTTTTTCGTTAAATTTCAAAAGAAAAAAGAGGCTGGGATGCGACCCACACTAATAACTTCCCATCCCGTCCTTCGATTTGCCTTGCTTAAAAGTTTGTCTATATGTACTCGTATCAATTTTCACCAAATTTGAGTACCTTTTTTTGTAGATTTTATTTTTTATGAAAAAACGGACTGTTGGATTTTTATATAAAAATTACTGAATATCGAAAACAATATTTTCTGTGAAACAAAATAAGTTTGAAGCCAATATTTTTTTACTTTTGTTAATTTTGTTTTTCTATTTTCAATTTTTTTGCAAAAAAAACTGTTACTTTAATTTTTTTTTCAAAATTTTACTGAATGTTGACAACAATATTTTTTGAAAGATAAAAGTAAATTAATGCCAATATCTCAAAGTTCTGAAAAGATATTTGAGTCGAAAATCAATTTTTACCAACTTTGAGTAATGTTTTTTTTACATTATTATTTTTTATAAAAAAACTGTCAATTCGATTTTTCTCAAAATCTTATGAGAAGTCAAAAACATTATTTTTCGTTGTACAAAACTGTTTTGGAGATGAAATTCTATTTAAGTTGTAAAATTTTTGAGGTGACAATTTTTTTTTTATTTTTTTTGATTTATAAAAAAAACGTAAAATGGATTTTTTTCAAAAAATATACTTCTTTGATATCACGTTACAGATTATTATATAAAATTTAATTTAAGCCTCTAGTTTATTCGGTTCGTAAGATATTTAGGGTTAACCAAAATTTCCACCACTATTTTAAAATTCAAATTTTACCTGTAAAATAAGTTTGTGTTTTTAATTTTTTAATTTTGTTCTAAAAATATTTTTGGTATGCACTTGTAAAGCGATTGTAAATATAACCTCCACATTTGAATTTCGTAAAAAATGTTGACCCGTTTTTGAGATATAGAATTGTGAAAAAAAATTTAAATATGTTCTTAAAAATCCAAACAATAAAAAAATGAACTTTTGATAATCAAATATTCAAAAAAAAATTATTGAAATCCGTTCATAAGTTGCTGAGAAAATTAAAAAAAAAAAACAAAATAACGGTTGTATGAGCGGTACCTTTCCTGAGCAATACAAACATATTTGTTTCGTATTAGAAGAAGCCAAGTTAAAAAATAAATTTTTTAGAGAAAATTTACAAAAAAATCAATCGGTTTGTTTTTGAGAAAATTCGAATTTTCGTTTTTGACCAAAAAAATTGTATGGGGGCCACTGTTGCTAAGGCGAATCTGCTCAAAACCTTACATTCCCAGTTTGAACTCAATCGAAAAATGGTTTAGGCTGTAGGAGCGTGAGTAGACAGACAAAACAAAAAGGACGGAATTGCGGGACCCACTTTTTTCGACTTCCCTACCATCGTAATATCATGTTTGATTAAAATCTCGAGTTCGAAATATCTCACGAACCAATAACGTTTTCTACTTGAATTAAATTGTATATTATATATTGTAGCGTGGTACCAAACTAGTATACAAAAAAAAGTTTTTTTTAATAAATCAACAAAAAAAACTAAAAAAAAAATAATTTTCAAATCGAATATTTTTACGAGCAAAAAACGTTTGTATGTCCAAAATAGTCTTTTGCAACAAAGAATAACGTTTTTGATAGTTTATTTTGCAAAAAATAAAAAACTTAACTAAAAGTTAGTAAAAATTGGTTTTCTGCTAAAAATCTCGTTAAAAAATAGATTTTAAAATTAAACTATTTAATCATGCAAAATTTTGTTGGTAAGCAAGACAAATTGCCAAATGGGTTAGGTAGTAATCAGTGTGGGTCGCATCACGGAATCTTTTTTGGTAATTTTTTTAGGAAAAACAAAAATTCATAAAATTGTATATTTGATTTGAATGAACTTCAATTCGAAAAATCCAATCTGTTTTTCTTTATACAAGAAATAAAAAAAAAAAAACTTTCAAAAAATGCTACAAAAATTGGTTTGCGACTAAAAATGTCTTATAGTTAAATCGGAATTTTACTATTATATTTAAATATTGTAAAAAAACATATTCACTACATTTTTTTAAAAACTGGTTTCGACTCAAGTATTATGAGAACAAACAAAGACACTGACTTTAAATGTTGTTTCTCCACGAATGGTTAATTATCCGTGTAGGTGTCATCCGAGCCTCTGTTTGGTTTAAAATGATACAAAGTTTAATACGAACATTTAAAAGCATCAACTTAAATTTAGCAAGAAACAAAAAAACATGTCAACTAAAGAAGAAAGCGTTAATAAAAAGTCTTTATTCGTTTAACATGTTCTTTGAAATAAAACATCCATTCACGGATATTGCGGGTATGTGTCATTTTGTCTGGAATCCTGAAAGCTGAGACTATGGGTCCAATTGTGAAAGCACAAACTTGCATCACTCAATTCATCTGGTTGTCCTATCTGAACAAAAATTCCGTGTGTGTGATGTTTTTTGTTTTACTTTTATCATCGTTCCCGATGGCCAATGTCGTCTTCTTTAACCATCAGCCGGACCCGGATCCGACACAATCGTTGACTTCAAAAAATACAAAACAAAACGAACAAAAACACTCATCAAGCCGATGGCAATGGCGACTAGGATGAAGAAGCCACGTTTTCTCAGTGTTTACAGTGTCATTGAAGAAAAAATGTTTGCAAATTATACACAAACAAAGAAACGGAGCGAGTATCGCTACGATTGTTGTTTATCGGCAAAACATGATTGGCATGGGAATGCGACAAAGGCTTCGCTGGGTCCTTATGAATGGATAGATGGGATGGATGCTCCTTGCGAAACCGAGGCGGGTTTAACAACAAAAGCAGCAATATAAGAAACAAAAATGCAAAATGCTATAAAGACAGTTTGGAGCAATTATGAGACAGCCAAAGGACGACGTGATGGATGAGAATGCTCGTTGTATGCAATCAATAAATGCGTGTTGGTAGAGGTACAGATGAACATCATAAAAGAGGGAGTTAAGCAAGCAATCAAAATGATGAAAACAAGAAGTAAGACAATAAGTTTTGTATTTTTTGAATAAAAAAGAATAAACATAAAGGATCCTTAATCATTCAAATGAACTCTTAACGGCATCCTGAGCAAGATCCTTAGGTCGAAGTTGTATCTTATACTGTCGGAAAAATTTAGGGAACAATGTTTATGTTCACAACTTGCAATGATTTAAAGCAAAATTTGATTTCGAAATGTTTCATTGAAATTTGAACCTGTTAAGTTTTAAAATATTATTTGTTGGTAGGTTTTAAGAATAAGTTGAAGTTTTTTTCAATAAGTTTGGGTTCGTATAACAACAATCAACCATTCCGCCTATCCGACCTCGACGAAGTAGATAGCTATATCTAAACTGAAGTCAAACAAAGCTGCTGTAGCTGACGGCATCGCTGCCGAACTATTTAGGCATATTTAGAACTAAAGAGGCATCAGTCAAAAAAGGTTTTAGACAAGGCGATGCACTGTCATGCGACTTCTTTAATATTGGTCTGGAAAGAACTGTGCAAAACTTAACCGTGAACACCAGAGGCACAATCTTATGAAGTTCCATCCAATTACTCGGATACGCAAATGATATTGACATAATTTGAAGATCAAATCGTAATTTCAGTGGAGCGTTTTTGAGCATTGTGGCTTAATGAAATTTCACGAAACGTTATTTAAAAAACATTTCTGAATTGTTTTGTAAGCAAATGGGAAACATTTCAAAAACGTTGGAGAACAGTTTCTTATTTGTTTTTTTTTGGGGGGGGGGGGGGAGATTTTTGGAAAAACAATGTTTTTGTTTGTCATTTATATTTATAATTTTGTAAGTGAAAGTTTAACATACATGTAGCAATGTCATAGTCGTCGTTTACACTAATTTTTTGAATCCACCTTTTCTTTTTACAATTTATATGTTGGGAAAATTGAGAAAAATTATTGGCTATTTTTATTTTGTTTTCAATATTTTCGTCAAGCGGCTCTAACAAATTTTTTTTTATATTTCATACAAACAAAATTGTTTTCTTGGACTGGACGCACTGAATGATTCTAATAAAGTCTCCTTTAACCTACCCTATTTCGAAGTGGTAAAATTTCCAAAATGCAACAAGAGATCTCTGATGTAATGGGTTTTAAGATACAAGAAATCTATTGTTTGGTGAGAAATGTAGTTAAGAAAAGCAGATCCTATAAAAACCCAAGAATACTACAAAAACAACCACCATCTCTTCATAGATTTCAAGGTTCATATGGCAGCACCTACCAGGGACGAGCTATAAAGAGCCATGGCTAGTTTTAGCTTGACCATGGAGAATTCGCGCTTCTCCATAAAGGTTGAAAGAAATTTAACAGAAGCTTTTGATATCAAAAAAAGGCTTAGACAAGGTGATGGGCTGTCATGCAATTTCTTTAGTATATAATTGAAAGAATAGTGCAGAGCTCCCACGTCAACACTATAAGCGCTATCTTCCAAAAGTCTGTTTAACCACTGGGTTATGCTGGTGACATTGACTTAATCGGAAGAACTAAGCGGGATGTTGACGGGGCTTTTGTGAGTATTGTGGCAGAGGTGGCTAAAATAGGTTAAGCGGTTAATGAGGGCCAACAAAGTACATGCTTTCATCAAAAAGTAACTTTGAGGTAGATAAGGACTTCCTCTAATAAGGCTCTGCTATGAAATCAGAAAATAACACTACCGCCGCCGGTATCAAATGAAGAATAACTCTTGCTAACCGTTATTTCTTTGGCCTAAGATAGCTTTTGAGTAGTAAAGCTCTCTACAGAGGAACTAAAATTTTGATATATAAAACTTTAATCATCTACGTCCTGCTGTACGAATCAGAAGCATGCCCTATGACAAAAGCGGGTGAAATCAAGTTGGGTCGTTTAGAGAGAAAATTTCTTCGTGTGATTTATGCTCCCGTATGCATAAGGTTAGTGGAGGAGAAGATGAAAAGTAAGCTGCACAGTGACTCAGATTAGACAAGAAGGATAAAATTGCAACAACTAGAGCATATGAAAGCCAATGCTTCGACCCGGAAAATCTTCCAATATACACCCACAGTAGAGGAAGAGCCTGGATTAGGTAGCGAAAAGTGATCTGACCCAACTTGCAGTGTTCAACTGGAGACGTCTTCGAATCCAATCCCGAGGGGCGGCGCAGTAGAGGAAGACGCGCACCCAGGTGGGAGAGGACCTCAACCAACTTGGCGTGTGAAACTGGAGACAGCTAGCTAGGAACCGAGCTGGCTGGAGACGCTTGTTGGTTGAGGCCCAGGTCCGCCCCGGACTGTAGCGCCACCTTAAGTAAGTAAGTAAGTAAGTATTCCTCCCCTTAAACAATTTAACCGTAGTACCCGCGCTTCTAGGAATGATCATCAGTTTGCCCTTGAGCCCAACTTCGGCAATACTATGAAGTTCAGAGATTCATTTTTCAACCGTACTACGCGAATGTTGAATGCCTTGCTATGCTTTATTTTTCCCTTTCATTGCAATGTTCAGGAATTCAAAATCGATGTACACCGACGTCCGACACCTCCTATCTAACCCTTCCCTCTTTTCCTAATGCTCACAATGTGTCTTTGGCATATTAGAGGTATACAAAACTTGTAGTGTTCGCTAATTATAAACAAAAAAAAATCGATAACTATTTTTAAACATAAAGGAAATTTAGTTCAAAGCACTACGAATAGAGGTCCTTCATTTCTATATTGTTGCTACCACCAGTAGATTGAGGATGGCGTTAAAAACTCATTTTCTTTTCATCACTGCTAAATAGAGATCTAGTTTTTTAAAGTTCGAGACATCTGATTAATTTTTAATTTAACTTCAATTGTAAACAAAATTTTCTTGCAGGAGTTCCCAAGTTTTCTATTTTATTTAACAAAAAGAAAAGCATTTAAGGCACAGCAGAAAATCTATTTCCATAAATATCTAATCTAGATCGATTCGACTCCAAAAAGCTCTTTTCTTCCTTAATTATTAATTGCGCACTCTATTTTAAAAATGTTATTGAAATAAGCCACTTTTATCTTGAGCAGATCATCGAAATAGAGTATCTTCTTATTCTTTTAAAATGAACAAATATCAATTATTTTTTAGATAGGAAAGCTAAGTACCTATTGGTTTTTACTTTATAGTGTACCTACAGCATACAAGTAAGAACCATCACAATAGGTACGTACCTGTTCTGTAATGTGCTGGGATTACTTGATTTTCAACATCGATCTGTCTTTCTCGCCCTATTTCTATATACCCTGCCTTACCTACCTTACTACACAGGTATACCCTTAACAATCTCCATGCTTTGTTTACTTTAAATCACCAAAATCTTAAGCTATACGATACGAGTACATGTCGGATGTCAGAAGATATTTCCTTACACAGAGTATAGAATGCGGCAAACAATACACAAGTACTACATTACTGGAACAATGTATCCATATATACATACATCTATCCTGAGGCTGAAAGTCCTGCCTCGGAGGTGTATCTGTAGGTAATTCGGAGTATAAAGGTGTCTTATTTTCTCTTTCTTTCTCCTTCCCTATAACTATATCTATCTCTAACTCTGTCTTCTCCTTTCCTTAAGCCAATTATTATCTGTTTTACATATTAAATCGATTGAATTCCCTTGCAAAAGGTAAGCAACATCAGAAAGGATGTGTTGCTTCCTTGTCCTCATTCCAAAGACCTTATAGCATCTTCTACATTATAGATAGATGCTCGTATAGATGATATGCTTCAGATACACACTCGCACACGCACAACTTATTGAATTATAAGCGATATCCTGTTTACGAATACATAAAACAATTATTATTTATTGTTATAGTTTTCCAACTTAATTTACATTTGCTTTATACAATTTGAATGATAAATAAAACTGAAAGATATGTACGGTACGTGTACTATACACTTAAGCATGCCTCATCTATGTTTTCAAAAATGGCAATGCATGATTCTTCTTCGAGTTCTGCATGCATACTTTATTTTATGTGTGTAGTACTTATTTAGGTACAAGTAAAAAGGATTGTTTTTGAGGCAAGGAGATGTATGTAGCTTGTACATAGTATACGTTAGACTTAAAAGTCTTTTTAATTGATTTAGTATGAACTATTGTATTGGTATATTGTTATTATGATTTTCTATTTTCCATGTGCAAACAAGGAACTTGACCAGGTCGTAGAAGGTTGCTTTAGAAGAAATAAAAGACAACAAATATTGTTCCAAAATTATCACAAGATTTAAATTTTCTTTTAAAGTTAAAAGGAGTTGACAATCGATAGAGAAATATTTGTATAAGAAAAAGTTTGATGTTATTGGTTCCAACAAAGTATAGTCAGAATTCATAGGTAGATGTTTGGCTAAATTCCAACACTTATAGCACAGATAATAAATTTAATAATTATTTATTATCTGTGCTTATAGTATTATTCAAAATAAAATTATCATGGCTTTTATAATGAGCTACAAAACAAATTAATAGATTGTTGTTACAATAAGAACTGTTAGAGTATGGTCAGAAAATTGTTTGAAAATTTAAATAAAAAAAGGTTGAGGCAGGTGCAACACAGAGATTTCTATTGTTTCCCGCTCAAAATTTTTACATTTTTTGTTACAAATCATTTTTTTCAGTTCAAGAAGTTGAAAGAATTTGTGGTATATAAACTTTTATTTTATTGCCAATTGAAGTTTTGAAAAAGTTTTACTAAATATTAAGAACAACCCTTTGTATATAGGGTTCCTCAAATGGTGTGGCCCCCTGGCGCCAATTTTGTTTTGGTGACATCTGTCAAATCTTTTCTTAATTATTCAGTTGCTTATGCCAAAAATCATGCCCAGTTACACTATTGAAAAACACGTTCAAGGAACGCAAGATCGGCCGAGAACATCGCCACGGTCCGTGAAAGTGTACAGCAGAACCCTAAGCAGTCTATTCCTGGCCGTGCACAACAACTCGGCCTTTCGCAGACTTCAACTTGAATTTTTCATTAGGGTTTACACCTGTACAAGATCCAACTGACCCTGGAGTTCAAAATCCAAGACAACGCCGTTTCACTGCCTGTGCTTCGAATAGTTTGGAAGAGGACGAGTATTTTGGTCGAAAAATCATCTTTAATGGCGAGGCGCATTTTTTATGAAGAGAACCGAAGGCTGCAAAGAAGAAAGTGGAAACACCATAGTGGAACCGCAGTCAATGCTGAGGATATGGAAGGACCACTTCTGAAGCCTGTACAATGGCGACGACGAACCGAATTCCGCTGTCAGGCAGTATGATCCATTCAACATAAACGAAGAAAGCCAACAATCCCCTGTTCCCGACTTCGACGAAGTAAAGATTGATATATCTAAGCTGAAGTCTAACAAAGCCGCTGGAGCAGATGGCTTGAATGACGAGCTCTTTTTAAGATAGTTTGCCCCAACTTATCTGTAGGATATGGTCGGTAAAAAAAATGCCTGATGAATTGAACCTCAGTAATGCCCGATTCTGAAAAACGGAGACCCTCTCAACTGCACCAATTATAAAGAATTCAGTCTACTTAACATCGCTTACAAAATCTTCTCTGCCGTAATATGTGAACCTGTAAGCCCCATTGTCAACAACATGATAGGTTATAACAATTAACAATTTATTATCGTTCGCTTAACACAGTAAGATACAATATCTTATAAGCTAGTGAAAAAGCTATTATTTCAAATAAGTATTTTTTATAAGTAGTATAAAGATAATTCAAAGTAGTTACAATTTATTCTATAACAAAGAAAAATAAGACGATAGATGAATTTCTAATTTCTATCTTCATCCTTCGCGGATCTTCAATACTCCTAATATCGCGTGGAAGACTATTCCAAAGACGTATTTATAAAAAATTCACGCTCCGATGTTAAAGAATGAGTTTTTCCGGATCTACTCGAAGTAGGGCGTTTCGTATTCTTTCGAACAAATAGCAGAGTTCATGCCGTTAGTAAAATGTCAGAAAACAAAAGTAGAGTACGAAGCTCCAGGAAACTGTTAAATGTCATGTTGAAGAGCTTAACTGGAGAACGCTAAAACTTGCTCACATCTTCGTAAACCATAAGATATAACGAATTGCGCTGTTGAAAGCTGCATTTAATTTACTCTTGTTTTCAAAACTGCACCAACTATATATTTCACACGCATTAATAAGGAATTGGTACTATTAATGTTTTCACCAGCATAATTCGAGTTTTGATAGAGGTAAAAGATTGAGAGGCTTTAAGGGAACGTAAAGCACCATACGATTTTTTCTATCACTGAATTTATATGACTATCCTACGTCAAGCAAGGATTAAAAAGAATACCCAAATAAGATAGTCCTTATATCAGTGTGGCTTTAGACCAGGAAAGTCCACAGTTGATCAAATATTCACATTACGGGCAGATTCTGGAAAAAACCCAGGATAATCAAATCGAAAACCCACCATCTTTTCATCGATTTCAAAACAACATATAACAGCATCTACAGGGACGAGGTGTACAGAGCCCATGTCTAGTTTTTGGCATTCCTGCCAAAACTCGTCCGTTTTTTCAGGATGACCATGGAGAATTCACGCTGCTCCATAAAGGTTGGAAACAACTTAACGGAACCTTTCGCTGTCATGCGATTTTTTTAGCATCTTACTTGAAAGAATATTG